>NW_028261381.1:129580282-129860282 GCF_051295495.1 Thamnophis sirtalis
ATCCCTCCCACCTTCTTTCCTTCCTTAAATACACACATAAAAACATTACAACACCCCCCCTCCCTAATTCACTCTTTACCTAAATTGTCAAGCTGGGGTCCACTAAATTCTTGGCCTTAAAACTTGAGGAAATAACAGGTTTTTAAGGCCTTCCACAAAACCAGCCAGAGTGGGGCTATCTAAACCTCTGTGGAGAGGCTATTCCACAGGATAGATCCAATGCCCAGAGTAGGCATACCTTCTGAATCGCACGATTTCATGGAAGAGCATATCTACCCTGATAGATCTGGTGGGGCAAGGAGAAATTACTGGAGAGAGGTTGTCCTGATGTACCCCAGCTCTATGTGGCTTTAAAGATTATGGCCACCTTGAATTGCATCTCGAAACCTTTGGATGCCAGCAATGTTGCCTATTCATGCCAATACACATGTAGACAATTAAAGATATGATTCCAAAGGATTCAGTTTCTTCAATACTTTGCCCACCCTAACACGCTTTACATGTTTAGGACAGGGTTTGGTGTTGAGATTGGATAAATCCGTTAGCTTCTCTTTCCCCCTCTTTTTTAAAATACAAAATTCAGGAAGTTTCCATTCCATTTATGAAGAAATTAGAAAATGTTGATAGATACATATAAAAAATGAATTAAGCAAGACTCTCCGTTATCTACAATGGGGAAATTCAGTACAACTGTTTTCAATGTAGAGAGGCTCCGTTAAGCCTACTTTCAATGGAGGGAAAAAAGATTCCTTAATTTTAAACTACTGTAGTTATTGGCTCTTTCTGATAAAGTCATATCTATATGGACTCTTTAATAAAGATTCTGATTTGATTTGAGATACTGCTTTAATTTTTGGGAATGAAAGAGAATCATAGCACAATAATTAAAAGCTCTTGCTGTAAGATGTTTTCTTCTCATTTGCTATTTCCTAGATCTACTGGTCTCTTCCAAGACTACAAAGATTTCTAAGGAAGAAGCTGTGTCATAAATCACAGTTGGTTTTCACTCTACACTTTTACCTCTATTCACGTTGTTTGACTGAAACACATAGAGAGAGAGACTGCTTTAAAGGGGCTCAGAGCACTATTTTACCTCTATCTAGAACTGACAGTTTAATAAGAAGTCTGTGAGCTTAAAGCCAGGGGCTTTTGAAATCTCTGAGGGGAAATTATCCAAAGTTAGAAACTTAAACACAAATACCTCTGGGTAGTAACCTTGACTGGAACTGAACGGTTGCTTGATTGGAAAGATTTTTCATCTTGAATCTATAGTTGAAAAATTATAGGTGCCACTAATGAATATATATGAAATATATAATGTCCAAAGGTACTGAAGTAGGTGATGAGTGGGCAAAGGGCTTTTCCAGTTTCATAGATAACTTGCTGATTCCTGAATTTTGAGTCATCAATAAACTGTTTTGGTTTTTTTTCTCAGCCTTGCCTATTTTGAGATATGTGGATTTAAATTCTCAGAAATCTTAAAATCGCCAAGGTTGAGAAACACTGATCCTTTTTTCAATAACATTTTCTTCAATAACATTTTCTTCAATAACATTCGCAATAGAAATTGTGAATGCTCCAACACTGGAAGTTTGTAAGTTTTTTAACCATTTGTCTGAAGTGGTGTAGGGTTTCTGCCTAGGCAGGGGGCTAGACTAGAAGACCTCCTAGGTCCCTTCCAACTCTGTTATTATATTCTAACATCTTTTGGATGCAATCTATCCATAGAAGCAGACATCATTACTGATATTGTTGATATTGTAGCTACTATTTTCTGATTCCATTTTTCAAAAGTCATCGTATTTTTTGTTATAACATTTTGCGAACTTAGTGTTGAGATAACTAAAGATTGTCATATCTCTGCAGGAAAATCATTTTCCTACAGTATCCTCAAGTGTGTGATTTCATGTGCTCTCTTCATTTAGAGAAGTCAGTAGCCTGGTTTCTTAGTCTTTGCCACGGTTATCAGCTGTGCTTTTGTAGGGTTGTTTTCAGTTCAACATAAGGTAGTACTTTATTTACAACTCACTTAAAAAAAAACCACATACATGTGGCTTTACCAGGCACCTGAATTTTAATCATGTGACTGTGGGGCTTCTGCAACGTTCATAAGTTACTTTTTTCAGTGCCATAATAACTTCATATGGTCACTAAAACAAATGGTTGTAAGTCAGCCTGAATCTGAACCGGTCTCAAAAATCTGGAATTCTCAGTAGTTCGGAGGTTATTGCTTCTTCTTTAAATTCTAATGCTTTATTTACTTATTTATTTATTTATTTATTTATTTATTTATTTATTTATTTATTTATTTAAAACTTTTATATGCCGCCCAATCCCAAAGGACTCCGGGCGGCTTACAAAGAGAATCTAAAAAACATAAAAGCAATACAATTTAAAACAACAATCATCCATCATAAATTCAATTCTAGTCGGGACCGGACCTCAATAGTGAGGTCAACAGGCCCAGGCCTGCCGGAACAGCCAAGTTTTTACGGCTTTCCTGAAGGCCATCAGAGTGGGTATGGTCCGGATTTCCGGGGGCAGCTGGTTCCAAAGGAAGTAATGCTTCCTTTTTTGTCTTTTCTAATTTTAAAATACCAATGAAGATACTTACAGACTGAAGGGCTATAATCCTTTTGTCTGATTGCATTGTCTTTATAGATATGGGGTCCAGAATTAGAGCAGAATTATTTAAAGCAATATAATATGTTATTAATGACAAACTTACAGTAACTCCCATTACATTTAATGAGTCTGCTCTAACCTTGATTCAAGCTGAATCCTTGGGCTCTTTCTCTTAACTATGGCAGTAGGTAACCTAGACCATCACAGCCATTTCTTAACTTTCAATCCTCTACAATCTAATCAAGAAAAGAAAATCTATTTTCAATTTCTAACAAGTACTGAGGCTGTTGTTTTACAGATAGAATCAAACACAGACATATTTTATCTATTTCCCTGCTAGAAAGGATCAGTATCAAACCAGCTAATCTGGGGAAAATGATGAAGCATTGATCTTTGGGGCTTATCCAAAGGTGGCTTAGTGAGTTTTATTTATTGTTAAAAAAGCACTAGTAAATGAAAAAGCTGAAAAATCAGAGGTTTATTTATATAGTTGGTTCTATAAAATATCCTTTAAAAAAATCCTGTTTTAAAATTCTGTTATCCATGCTGATTCCAGATTTTTTTAAATGTGAGTAGAATACATCCTATACATATCACTTGATTTAGAAGATGGAGGTTTATATAATATCTATTATCAAGTATGTTCACCTTCTAAATTCTGTTGAAATTCTTGATTAGGAAAATCCATTCATACTAAACTTGCCTTCTATCTTTTTTAAAGAAAACCCAGATCTGTCTAAATTTCAATCTGAATCAATTTAGTTAATTTTGTCAAAACCTACAGTAAATGAAAATAGTTATAAGCCTTCCCCATCCTCCCCCAAATAGAGAAAAGGCCATGTAACAGCTTAGCCTAACTAAGCAATGCAAAATCAATTTAAAACATCTACTTAATTTTCTTATGAAGTAAAGTCACAAAGTGTGTCCTGTAACATTGCCAGGACAACAAAACAAAACAATACAAAACTCCATTGCAATCAAAATGAGACACATTTTAATAAAGATGGCCTTGACCAACATGTATTTATTTAGCGTGCATGGTTCCCTCTATGTCTGATGATTTGTTCTAATTGTTAAAACCATAATTGTGTGAAATTAGTCTGTTAACTTTCTACCAATTGTCATTATTTTCAATTCAGTCTGATCCCAGTACACCAGCCATTTTATTCAAGTAAGTTTTATTTTTAATTAACCATTAAATTTTATTGGCACAGAATTTAATTCGTCTTTCCATCTATACTCAGGTACACAATTGGGCAGCAATTTTACATCCCAAAAGAAAATATAAATAGTTATTGCTTGGTTAAAAATGAGTTTTAACACTGACTTATTTTAATAATCATTATTTAACACTAATTATTTTGTAAATTTTGGATTTATGGATATTAGCTTGAAAAATCAGAGTGCAGTTTTTGGAGAAGTTCTTTCTTTTTTTCTTTCCATCCACCTGTGGTATAAATTACTTCTCTCATTATAACATTTTTTAACATGCCACCTAACTGCAACATCTCCATTGGTAGATGGCTTAAGAGTAAGGTGTTTCTATTTTTTTTCTTTTCCTCAGTTGTAGTTTGGTTGATATCAGAAAAAACAAGCAGAGACAAATCCAAATATAGTTAGTGCTTAGATGGAAAAATACTATGAGATCTGAAACCAGACAGCTAGACTTTGAAGTTGAAAAATTCACAAAGAAAGCATATCAAATAACTTCTAAACTATAGCCACGAAAACAGCATGAAGTGTCCATGCCATCGCCAAACTCAGTTGAAAGAGTTTCTACCTTTATTTTAATTTAGGTTATATTTGTCATGGTAAATATTTTTTAACAAAAAGTGTTCCAACTCAGCAGGGAGCTTTAATCTAAAAGAGTTTAGATTAATTTAGGCTTTCATGCTTGGATTTTAAAGGTCTCTTTTGCTTAGAGAAAAAAATGTATTGATTTGTATTCATGCAACCCAAATATAAGGATATTCATCTGCCAGAAGTAATGTTTATTAATTAAAATGAAACGGTGGAAATTTTTTTCTTAGGGTTATGAAGCAAGGATAACTCAGAAAGTTATTGATCTAAAGAACAAATTTACATGGAACTTGGGAGGGGGATATTCCACTTTGTATTTACTGGTATTCAAAAATAAATAATATTTTTTAGTTGTTGAAGCTCGTAGAAATAGAGTTAATCATTCATACGATAAGTTTACATATATTAGCATTTTTTGAAAAAACAAATATTTATATAAGTGTAGATCCTTTTTTCTTATAACTACAACACTGGAAAATGTATTCCATTTCCCTTGCACATATGTACTAGTCATTCCCAATTCTAGGGGTGGTGCTCATCTCTGTTTCAAAGCCAAAGAGCCAGCGTTGCCCAAAGTCATCTCCGTGGCCATGTGGCCAGCATGATGAAACGCTGTTACCTTCCCACCAAAGGTAGTCCCTATTTTTCTACTTGCATTTTTTATGTGCTTTTGAACTGCTAGGTTGGCAGAAGCTGGAACAAGTAATGGCAGCTCACTCTGTTAAACGGTGTTAGGGATTCAAACCGCTGAACTGCTGACCTTTCTGTTTGACAAGCTCAACGTCTTAGCTACTGAGCCACCATGTTCCTTGAATCATGAATAGCTATGTCTTTTAGCATCAGCTAACCATTTGTCTCTAGGGAATAAGAAAATAAAATATATTTTAAAATCAGGTTGTTCTTAATCCTAGTAATAGCCCATTTCATTTTGACAGCTATTTTTTTCTCTTGATCCACAGGTAGATTTATGTATTTGTTCATTGTGTTATAGGGAGAGCAGGATGTGTTTCTTGCATGGATTCAAACTCATTGAATTATTGCCCTACATTTCTTTAATAGGGTCATAAAGAATCCCATTTTCTGGAATTTTTTTCTTTTTCTCATTTCTCAACTATGGACGCTGCATGCTGCACTAAAAGGAAAATCCTTTTAGAAAATATTACAATCCTGAAAAGGCAATCAAACAAGACTTGAAGTATGTTAGTTCAGAGCAATCAGTGTTTAGAGTAATATATCAAGGTGCTTAAAGTTTAAGAAGAGAAGCTATGCACAGGTATGGCTGCTCCAGCTAGGAATAGCAACTGATCTTCACTACTAGGCTATTTAGTTCACCAATAAATTCTCTAATTTTTATAGAATTCTCACATTAGAGCACCCTGGAAATATCAGCGATGCATTGATTAAGGAGCAAGTACAAAGAGACTCTTTGTTAACACTCTGCAATATAAATCTGGCTATCAAAATCTCAGGCCACCATAAATGGTATATTCTTAGTCTCCCTTCCTACTGTGTACTGATTCATATAATTATTTTAAAGAGATGAGTCATTAACTAATGAACTTTCCCCTATGTCTTCCTATATTAGAGTAGAAAATTATAATAGGGCTACTCCTTGGAAAGTTTCTACTCCACAGTGGCACAGTGGTTAGAGTGCAGTACTGCAGGCTACTTCTGCTGAATGCTGGCTGCCTGCAATGTGGCAGTTCAAATCTCACCAGGCTCAAGGTTGACTCAGACTTCCATCCAGAGGTGAGTTCCTACTGGTTCGAACCAGTTCTGCCCAGTAGGTAGTAACTTGGTACCCACGCACCCAAACCAATTCTATTGTTGGTGGCGCCATCTTGATTTTTGGTTCTGTGCACACGCAGAACATACATACTTTTTTTCCCTTTTTCTAATGTTCTGCGCATGCACAGAACTTTTTTGGTGTATATGCACATGTGTGCAGAGCAAAACATTTTTTGCACCGAACTGGAAGTAATGCCATTAGCAACCCACCCCTGCTTTCATCATGTGATCGAAATTCAGATGCTTGGCAACTGACTCATATTTATGGCAACTGCAGTATCCCAGGGTCATGTCATCATCTCCTGTTGCAACATTCTGACAAGCAAAATCAATGGAGAAACACAATTCACTTAACGACGATGTTACTAATTTAACAGCTGCAGTGATTCAATTAACAACTATGACAATAAAGATCATAAAATAACACAAAACTCACGTGACAAATGTTTCACTTAGCAACAGAAATTTTGGGCTCAATTGTGATCATAAGTTGAAGACTACTTGTAGCAGAAAATTCTAAAGTGATTACTCCTTAGTGAGATTCTTAAGTTTTTTTCAATGTTTTATTGCTTGCATGTGATACACATATGGGGAATGTGTCCTTTCATAAGAACTGTTAAATGTACAGCTCAAGTGGGAGAAAGCATTACCTTCTAAGGAGTCATCCTTGTAAATTAATTCAAAATTCATGTATAGGGTTACTACAAGTACTTAACAGTAAAATACTAATTCTAATTTCTGAGATTTCAAGTAAAGCAGAACAATTGGAAAGGCTTTCCTGAAATGAAGCAATATTTCAACTAAATCAGTGTAAGGAAAAACATTGTGTTTTATGGGACTAAGTGTGAAAATGTAGTTCAAAATGTATGTTACGTCACTGTATCTGAAATGTCTAGCATAGCCTAGACATCAAAGTTGCTGGATGCATCACGGTTTAGTGAAGGGTGAAGTCCCAATATGTCACATGATGATGCCGTGATGACACCCCTGGCTTAAGAGATGTGAGCTAGCACACTGTTTCAACTGATGTATGATCATTGCACATTCAGACAAATGCTGCAGTGATACAGAAGTGGTTTAGGAGTGTACACTATGTGAGTAGAGCAATACATTCAAATGTCTGCTTCATGCTAGAGAAGATGGCCTTGGCTGATCAACTTTCTTTCCATGCAGCGAGAGACCTTTCTCAGTGGCATAGACTTGGGTGGTATCTTGGGTGAGATTGAAAAAGAACAGACTCACAGAGAATTCCAAGACCAAGCCTGCAACAAACAAAAGTTGTTCATGGGTACCATTTCAGGTAATTAATAGATAAAGTATTTAGGAGAAATTAGTTGGCCTGATCTATATGTAATGTTGTCAGATTAAGATTTGGAAGATTCAGACTTGAATTCATGCTCAGACATGAAAACTCTCTGGGTGATTTGAGGTCATTTATTATCTTTTTTCATCGTCTGTATTACAAGGTTGATTTTGTTACAAAGATAGGTATTCTCAGCTGGATAAAAATGAGAGGCAGCTTTAATAGACTAATTAAAATATAACAAATAAACTCTATGGATTAGGTGGAAGCCATGGAAATAATCCCTCTCCCAAACACAGGGACCCGAGACAGCCATCTCATTTTTGCCAATATCATTCTAAATCAAAATCTGAAATCATAGAGGATTATTGTACTGCTGCAGTATAGAAAAGGAAAGAAGAAAAATAAGAGTGGCCTGGATTAATATTATTTCTTCACATGGATTGAATGTTTTTATTTTATTATAATACTTCTATAATGCATTGCCAATCATAAGCCTACTTCTTAGAAGAGTACTGAACAGGCAAGTATCTTTAACACAGGGATCTGGATCTGTTTATAATCATAGAATCATAGGAGTGGAAGTCTTGGCGGCCTTCCAATCTTGCCCAAGGCAGGAGGCCTTACACCATCCTAGACAAATATTTGTCCACTCTTTTTTTTAAAACATCCAGCGATGGACACCTACAGTACAACTCTAGGGGAAAACTGTTCCATTTATTAATTGTTCTCATGGTCAGGATTTTTTTCCTTAGTTCCAGCTTGGATTTCTCTTTAATGAGCTGTCACCCATTGCTTCTTGTCCTATCGTGCTTTGAATAAGTCAACCCTGTCCTCCATGTGATAGGCCTCAAGGTCTGGAAGACAGCTACCATGTCACCCCTAATTCTTCTTTTAGTTAGGCTAGACATACCTAGTTCCCTTAACTATTCAACTGTTTAGCTTCCAGAAACAACATCATCTTTGTTGTTCTTCCCTTTACACTTTTCGTATCCTACCATCTTTTTTTTATTGTGGTGACCAGACTGTTTTGTTTTGTTTTTAAATAAAACGAGAAGCGGGGGGAGAAAGAGAGATATCTTTAACAGCAGTGATGTTTATTAATATAATATGATCCTGAGTCCACATAGAGTTTTTCTGTTCCATATGATAATTAAATTTACTGAACATTACTTTTATGTTCCAATAGAGGAGAATATTTTTAGCTCAGGGTTGAAGTGAGGATTCTTTGGTACACTCTGAAAGTTCACTGATGATGTTGCCTAGTTTGGTAATGAAATCTCTGCAAGAAAACAATCAAGCTCAGAAACCACCAAGGAACCCCTCATTTTTATGGTCCACTCAGAGAATTCATGAAGTGAAGTAGCAGGGTCGAGTCCTTCCTGGCTTTTAAATGGACTTTGAAGAAATACATATTTTCTACCAGATACCCAAGAATGTTTAGCCTTTAAGACTAAATTCACAGGTGGCATGAAGATTTAGAATGAAGTATTAGCTTGTATCAGAGCAGGTCTGTACTGCTTTTGGAGCTAGAAAATCTAGAAATACTGAAATAAAATTGTCCAAAGCTTCAACGTTCTTTTTTCCAAGGATGTTCAATCTTATTTCAATTTGAACTTCTTTCTTCATGAGGATTATGCAAAGTTGTTTGATTATGGGTCAAGTTGTTATCCAGTCCTAGCAACTATATAGATGAAATTTCTACCTAATGATCTATCCCTAACCTGGTCTTTTGTGCCTTCCAACAGTATACTCATCACCATTGTAACTAAGTCCATCAATCGTATTTCTCACATATCTGAATGTGGGCTGCTGAAGGAGATATCTTGTAATCCTTTTATTACATTCATGGGTTTTGTATTGTCTCTTTTGAATAGTGTAAATGAGGTTGCTCCTTATGTGTGTATCGATGGCTGATTTGTCTGAATGCCTAGCTTTAGGAATTCTCTAGCATGTTGGAATTTGCTTTGGTCTAAGATGCTAACAGCTTCCCAGTTGAAACTGTGATTGACTCTGCCCATGTGTTGTGACAGCCCATATTCAGATCAGCAGAAATCGGCACCAGAGGAAACAATCAGGCAGAAAACTATATAATTGAGGAACCAACAAGGAGGAAACCACAACCACACCAAAAACTGGCAAGCAAGCTATTGCATATCAACCAAAGGATGGTATGCTGCCAGTTCGTACCGGTTCAGGCGAACTGGTAGTGGTGTTGTTGTGAGGCTCCACCCACCCACCCAGATGTCATCACAGACCTTCTGCACATGCGCTCCTGCTATCGAACTGGTAGTGGAGATAATAGGATACCATTACTGATATGAACAGGTAGCAAAACTCCCACTCGCTTATACTGATAATGTTACAGGGTTAGGTCATGAAATGTCTGCAAGTAAACAACCACACTCAGTAACCAAGAACTTCACAGGTTAACTCTGAGCTAGAGATATTCTATAATGTGTGTGCAGGTGTATGTGTGGGCGAATGTGCCTAAAAGTCAGTCTTTGACCCTGCAAATGGCTGATCTAGTTGTTGCAGTTTTCTTGGCAAAGATTTTCTTGAAAGTGGTTTGTCATTACCTTCTTCTTTCTATGGCTAAGATGAAATGACTGGCCCATTGTCACCCAGGTGGCTTTGTGCCTTAGGCAGGACTACAAGTTACAATATCCTGTAGTTTTTAGCCTGATGCCTTAACCACCCTACAAACCACCCTACAAACTGGCTCTTCCGCAATAATGATGATGTTTTTAAAACTATAATATATCACCAAACTCAAAAAAGGGTGAAGACCCATCTCCAACATAAACCTCTCCCTTGATTAATATTAGGACCTGTTGTCACCTAATTTAAATAGTACCCCTGTATTAATCCATGTGATGTAATCCAATTGTGGAATTTTTGCCACAGATTTTGATTATTTGTTTCCACATGTAAAATGGATTATACAGCACTGAGAGACTAATTTCATTTTTCTAATGGATATGATATATAACTTTCAGTACAAGGGAGATTTATAATTAAATTTATAATTGTTGTGGACATGCCTTTATTGATCTGACAAATTTCCTTTTTTTGTTTTTGAGCGCTATGCTTAGATTTCACTCCCTGGCTTCACCATAGCTTTTCTTTGCAAATAATCTAGGATGGATGCTGTGAACTAGCCTTAGTATTTATGAGGTGGACTGCCTGTATCCTACATGCAAGATTGCCTGGATAAGGAAAGTTCCTGAAAACCTGGTTGTATTCTATCGGGAAACATGGATTGAGCAGCTTCCAGGTTCATAGAAGCCAGTTAAAATTAAAAGTAGTCTTGTGAGAAGGTCATTTCAAGATTTAGCTAAGCATACCTGATGTACCGCAACTTCCTTATTGAAAAGTGATTCTGAAGTGTCATTTGAAGCTGAAAGTTTCAGATAATTAGCTCAGTATTTCAGCAGCTTCAGAATTGAGACTTATATACCATATTCAGTGAAATTCAAGTTGATCATGTATAGAGAATGATGTATTGTATATGAATTTTAGAGCCAAGACATTAATCATTTTATACAAATAAAAGACTAATCAAATTATCCCATTTATTTGCAACTGATTAAATATACAAAGTTGTTATCCATATCTTGTAGCTTGCCTGCCTGTTTGCCTATCTAGAATAGAATAGAAGAGAATTCTTTATTGGCCAAATGTTTGTGCATACAAGGAATTTGTCTTTGGTGCATATACTTAGTGTACATAAAAGAAAGGATACATTTGTCATGAATCATAAGGTACAACACTTAATGATAGTCATAGGGTACAAATAAGCAATAAAATCATACTAGAAAACAATAAATTTAAATCATAAGGATACAAACAACAAAATTACAGCCATACAGTCATAAGTGGGAGGAGATGGTGATAGGAACGATGAGAAGTTTAATAGTAATAGTAATGCAGACTTAGTATATAGTTTGATCTATCTATCTATCTATCTATCTATCTATCTATCTATCTATCTATCTATCTATCTATCTATCTATCTATCCAGCCATCCATCCATCCATCCATCCATCCATCCATCCATCCATCCATCCATCCATCCATCCATCCATCCATCCATCTATCTACCTAGTGTTTTAACAAATAATTAATTTGATAAAAATGGGAAAGCTGGTGGTCAGAAATCGGACTGCTGTAAAACATTATATTGAACAGAATAGCTTCAGAAAATTTGGTAGATCACAATTGCAAACAAGAGTGCTAGCTGTAAATATGAAATGAAATTTGATCACTAGCAGGTGAGTTAAACATGCTCTTAAGTTACTGATAAGTCACTCAACTAAGTATGAATGTTAAGTCACAAATTTTGACTGTTTTGTAGAAATTAAAACAGTATCTAGAATTAATTGTGTTTGAATTCTCTGTGGAGTTCCCCCCCCCAATTGTTTCATTGAAGTTTGTATATTTATTCAGTAATCTGTATTATTTTGCCTATTTGGATAAATTTATTCATTTATTTTTCTAGAGATTCCTAACCACAAGGTCAGAACTCAAATTCTGAATGGACTATAATTTGTATAAATATATACAAATGTATGGTATGTGCTACCCATTTTCTTAGCAGCTGTGTGGAAAATATGGGAAGATACAATCATGGATTTCAGATAAAGTTACCGCTGCTAGAAATCAATGACTACATCTTCCTTTTACCTGAGGACAAATTTTATAGAGACACCAACCAAGGAAGACCTAGAAATACTGAGACCTTTAACATTTTTGTTAAAATGTGTGAATTAGCCTCAAAGCCGATCTTGCTTTGTAGTTGCAAATCCTTCAACTGATCTTTCTAAAACAAGTGTAGTGGAAAACAAGGAGTACCATTAGGAACATGAAAAATTAAGTACTTGGAGTAAAGACATTGAGAGAGTGGGACAACAGTTCTTATGTCTGATTATTCTAGAAGCTCAAAGCTGCAGCTAATGGTGATGATTATTTTAATTTTTTTGCAATGGGGCCACTAATCTGTATGCTTCTAATCTTCTCAGAGCATCTGTTCTGTTGGGCTTTTATCTGATTTTTCTATTTGTCTCTCTCTCTTGAAAACAAGATATCTGGGCTTTTTTATTTGTCCCTTTACCAACAAGCTGTTTTTTCCCCTTCACTTCAAAGAGGGACCCTCTGGATATATTGATGATAGCAGATCATTTTCTGCCTGGATGATGATACCAATGATATATATCATATATATATGGTGATGATGAAGGGAGAGGAGGGGGAGGAGGAGGAGGAGGAGGAGGAGGAGGAGGAGGAGGAGAAGAAGAAGAAGAAGAAGAAGAAGAAGAAGAAGAAGAAGAAGAAGAAGAAGAAGAAGAAGAAGAAGAAGAAGAAGAAGAAGAAATAGCAAGAATAATATCAGTGCCAGTGATGATTATGGCAATATTTAGATTTAAAGCCTAATTTTATCTGCAAGTTCTTTGGCAATGGCATTGGTTTGGATGGTTGTATAGCACCCTTGAGAAACTGCAGTAAACCTAACCCTCTTAAAAATGACATGGGAGAGTGACATCAGATCTCTGGCTTACCAGCCTTCTGTTGTTCTGCTAGGTTTAAGCAATTGTTGGTGTGACGCCTAAAACTATCTGGATTTAAGCATGCCAAAATTTCTAGGAATGGCTAGGACCTGTATGCAAATATAAACTCTAGGAGCCTGCATACTTTATGGGGAGGAGAAAGATGCAAGGAAATTTACATCTGTAAAATATAGTATAAGCTTTATTGTCATTGTACGTCATGTATGCACTGAAATTGGTTAGTAAGAATGGCATAGAATGGAGTGGGAGTTTACACATAACACATGCAGAGTAGTCAAGTATGTCTCTTGCTCTTTATGCCTACAGGTGTATATTATTATTTCTATGTGGTCTTTGACTATAATAAAGCTCTGATTTGATATTATTATTTCAGAAGAGAAAGTGAATCAGAGCCTTTTAAATGAATCACGCATTGAGTGTGATAACAACAATCATCTAAAACTTGTATGCCATCCGACTTCCAATGTTATCTATCAGTTTCCATGAAGTGTACCTTCTCTATAGTTTTTTGCCCAGGATTCGATTTCATTGCTTCATTCCATCTTGAATCATTGACTCAAAGTATCAAATAAAGAGATTACAATAAAATCAAGAAAAGACCAAAAAAAGGTGCTAAGCATGACAGAAGATGCTCATCTAGGTTTTTGAAACTCAATTCAAATCTGATGGTTCTAATTAAAAAGAATTAAATGGTGAAAACCTCCCTCATATTCCCAGTCACTTTCTCAAACTAGTTAAGGCTGCTAGAAGACAAATTCTGATTTTTTTTTTTTAATGTTGTACAGAGCTCCCTGGGAAAACAGCAGCAGATGTGTTTAAGTAAAAATATTCACAGTGCAATCCCATACATATGGCATCGAAACATGTAAACCCCTTTGAAATCATTGAGGATTACTGCAGAGTAAGTAGGTCTGGGCCAACTACACCTTAATATGACCTGCATTCTCTGTAGTGATTGAACCAATTCAGTTCAGTCATAGACTTTGTAATTTCCCAAATGCAGGAGTTGGAAGGTTGAAGGCGAGGAGAGAGAGAGATTCATTAACATAATCCTGTTTTGACAGAAAAGTCAACACAGCAGCTGCTCAGTCACAAACTATGGTGCACAGATAGATCCTGTTGCTCCGAGTGTTTCTCCTTCTGATTCTGTTGCTTTCTTTCTTTCTTTCAGGACTGCCAATCTGCAGACTTAATAAGGGCTGAGAATATAATTAATCATACAAGCCATAACATAACATGAGAGCGAACAAGCTGATACTCAACCCAGACAAGACCGAGTGGCTGTTGTGTTTCCCTCCCAAAAATTTGGCCACCATACCATCACTCAGGCTGGGGGGACAAAATTTAAACCCCTCAGAAAGGGCCCGCAACTTGGGGGTCCTCCTGGATTCACAGCTAACTTTTGACCACCATCTCTCAGCTGTGACCAGGGGGGCATTTGCCCAGGTTCGCCTGGTGCGCCAGTTGCGGCCCTACCTGAATCGGGAGGCCCTCACAACAGTCACTCGAGCCCTTGTGATCTCTAGGCTGGAATACTGTAATGTGCTCTACATGGGGCTGCCCTTGAAGAGCATCCGAAGACTTCAGCTAGTCCAGAATGCGGCCGCGCGAGTGATCGTGGGCGCACCACGGTTCACCCACATAACACCGATCCTCCGTGAGCTGCACTGGCTACCTGTTGGTCTCCGGGTGCACTTCAAGGTCTTACTCACCACCTATAAAGCGCTCCATGGTAGTGGATCTGGCTATTTGAGAGACCGCCTTCTGCCAATTACCTCCCTGCGTCCCATCAGATCGCATAGAGTTGGCCTCCTCCGTATTCCATCCGCCAGTCAGTGCCGACTGGCGACTACTCGGAGGAGAGCCTTCTCTGTTGCGGCTCCGACACTATGGAACAATCTCCCCGTGGAGATTCGTACCCTCACCACCGTCCAGGCCTTCCGTACAGCCCTCAAGAACTGGCTAACCCGTCAGGCCTGGGGATAATCTTATTTTGCCCCTCCCGAATGCTGAGTGAATGTTGAGTTTTATAGTTTAATTTACTTTGTGCACATTTCTTTTTTTGTATTGTCCTACACTCCCCTTCCTTTTTTGATTGTAAGCCGCCCTGAGTCCCCTCAGGGAAAAGGGCGGCCTATAAATAAACTACAAACAAACAAACAAACAAACAAACATGACCCTTCCTAGAACCTAAGTGAAGAGAGCCTGGTGTTGAAATAGGGGGACTACTTATGCATCATTAGAAAAACAGAGGAGTGTTCCAAATGATGGATTTTACATATATTCTTTTTTTAAAATAATTTTTATTAAACATTTTGAAGTTTAAAAAGAACAAGAAAAACAAATACAAAACAGATAAAAATACAAACAACATAACAATATAATATAGTTTTACAGCTTTCTGTATCAGTATGTATAGTCTGCTTTTGTGGTTTACTATTCAATTATTGCCTTCTTGTAGTTTTTAACAATTCTAATGTTAATGTGATAGTTATATTATAATATAGTAGTATAGTGCATATAATCAAAGTTTACATATATACATTTTTCTTCATAGTATATTCGATAGTTTTCAAAACTTTTATTTCTTGTTTTGGCTTCTATTCTCTAGCCACTTGTACAGTCTACTCCAAATTTTATAAAAGTCCGACTCATCTCCATGGTCATCCTGTCCAATTCAGCACATTCAAGTATCTTCCTAATTACCATGTCATCTGGGGTGGTGGTGGTGTAGTTTTTTGTTTCCAATTTTGCGCAAGGACAATCCTTGCAACGGTTACTATATGTCCACCACATCCACCACATATGGTAAAATCATTTATTGTCTACATCTCCAACATTCTACAGATACTTTGGATTTTACATATATTCATTTAGGTTAAGTATATATTTATATTTATAGATGCAAATTTGGCAGTGATTACCCTAATTTCAATAAAATTATTCCTACTGGAATGGCTTTAGAATTATGTCAATTATTCGTTGGAGGGGTTACTTGGAACCCTGACATATTAATTGCTCAGTCTATTTCAAGAAGCTAATGGGTGATAATCCATTTCAGGACCCCAACTTCCATTTCTATGGATCACTCTTTAAACTGAGTTTGACTGAACATCCCTGTTCATTATGAAAGAGGATGATTGACCATTCAGAATTAAGATAATGTGATATTTGAAAGAAAAATAAACAAAATCCTAAACAACCATTTTTGTTTTGGAGAGAACTACCGTGGTGACAACAAATAAAACCAGGAAAAGATATAGCTGGGATGATGTGTGAAGCCACTCCTAGAGTGAAGTTCAAGTCAAGTCAAGTCAAGGAGGTTTTATTGTCATTTCAACAATATACAGTACAGTACATAGTGAAACGAAACAACGTTTCCCCAGGACCAAGGTGCTCCATCAGACAGCATAGATAAAAAGAAAAAGCAGGACACAGAACTACATATAGCTCTAAATCTAAGAACTTAAAGAGTGTTGAGGAGTCTGATGGCTTGTGGAAAGAAACTGTTACACAGTCTGTTTGTGCAGGCCCGAATGCTTCTGTACCTTTTTCCAGATGGCAGGAGAGTAAAGAGCGTGTATGGGGGGGTGGGGGGTGGTGGTCAGCCACAATGTTTCTGGCTTTACGAATGCAGCGTGTAGTGCTTATGTCCATAACAAGGAAGGCCCAGCAGTGTCTTTACTTTCTTAGGAAACTGAGGAAGGCACAGCTTCCACCACACATCCTTACAATCTTCTACAGAGGGACCAGTGAGAGCACCCTGAGAAGCTGCATCACCACCTGGTTTGGGAATTGCACCGTGTTGGATCACAAGACCTTACAGCGAATAGTGAGGACGGCAGAGAAGATCATTCCCTACCATATATCAATAGGAACCCTGGAAAGATTGCAGGAAAAAAAGGGTCGTGGCATCATGGCCCATGGCAGGAACATAGTGGCAAGTTTACACTTGAAACTTCTTTTCCCAGAAGCTCGCATAGAGAAGGTCAATGTACTTTTGCTCAAAAAAGTCTCTCGGCACTTAACAATACCATCACGTTTCTTTAAAAAAAAGGTTCAACCGATGAGCATTCTGGTGATTGTGCTTGGCTACTGTATCTTTCATATATTTAATAAGGCCAAAATCCCCCCACATCCTTTCTTAGCTTTGTTTATCAACAATATTTTCAATAAAATACTCTTAAAAGTTTCAGTTTCATAAACTGATTCTACTTGTTCATAACCGAATATATTTCTGAGCACCTCAAATTTCCTATCCTCGTTGGCCATTCATTTGGCTATCATCACCGCTTCTGCCTCCCTGCATTTTACTGTAAGCTCTGATAAATGTTATTGCACATTTGTATACAAATAGCAATCAAGGCATTGAAGGCTGTTATGCAAAATTATTGCAGTCAGCAGTTGGAACTCATTAGGAAGGCTCCTTGAAACCTTCCTTCTTACATGTGTCTTGTGTGGTTTGATTTATAAAGGACAATTACTATTTATACTGTGCAAAGAGCAACATCCTGAAGCTGTTTAATGTGCTTAAATAGAATAGATTTTAATAGGATATATGTCAAGTTTAGTTTCTTTGGATTACTGGTCTTTTTATTAAAAACTTTTATTTGAGTATCATGGTGCTGAGGGAGATGTAAAGGAATATAAAACTTGGGCCTTTGTATGTACTGCTATTTTATTTGCCATGATAAATGCATTGTCCTCCTGTATAGGAAAATGAGATATCTTTAGAAATCCATCTACCTTTCTGTAGAGATCTTGTACATGCATCTTGATTTTTCTCAATTTGTTGCCCTCCAAAAGTACTGGAAATGAAATTCTGTATTGGTTGGGAAACTGTTCTCCCAATGACCTGGGTCAGTTTCCATGGGTGTGCTTTTTTTGTTTCCAGCCAGCCAGGGGTGAAATTGAAAAAAATTAGCAACCGGTTCTTTGCCCAGTTGCTGGGTGGGCGTGACTATGGGGTGAGGCCTACTCGGCCTCCTGCACCAATAGCTGAGGGGCATTTTCGCCCTTCCCAGGCTCCGGAGGCTTTCCTTAAACTCCAGGAGGGCAAAAATGACCTCCCCAGGCTTCGGAGGCCCTCCAGAGGCCAGAAGCAGGCCCATTTCCTGACTTCCAGAACTTCCGGGAGGCCCATTTTTTTCCCCTCCCAGAGCCTCCACGTGGGCCCTGCATGATGAATGAGCATGATGAATGGGCTACATAGAGACTCCTGGAAAGGGAGGGGAGGGGTGGACGGGACCAGCCAGTCCTTCCAACTACCGGTTTGGTGAACCATATGTAAAATTCGGACCGGTCTGAATCTGCTGAATCTCACCCATGTATCCAGCCCTATTACAATCATGGGCAGTGTGTACTCTGTTTGTTTTTAATATGCATTTTCTCTAAAGAATGCAATTTCCTACCAAAGAAAGTGTGGTTCCCTGAAATTTCAGCTTACTTATGGGAAAAGACACTTAATATCTCAAAAGCCCTTCTTTATCTCTTATAACTAGAGTTTATCTAATCATTGTAAGTAAATTTAATAATTATGTCTAATGAGTAAATTAAGGCTATAATTTAAGGAAATGAGAATCAATTCCTCCAAATCTTTGGCTTATCATTTAATTGGAAAGAAACTTTTAGAACAATTATCAAGGAGCCCTAGGTGCTCTTATCTGTCTGTCTGCTCTTAGGAGTCTGGTACATATTGTGTTGTCTCAAATAAGAGAATTGGAATAGGAATGGGTATTTATATGAAGCTTCATCTATCTTAGGCTATTAGGATAAAGGAACTAAGGTTACTTATGGATTTGGACAGATGCAGATATTTTGGCGGAGAAAGAAAAGTCCCATGTTTCATTATGTAACATTTGGACCCTTGTTCTGGGATTTGAACATATTCTTTTTGATTGATCTGATGAAAAGCTTATGTTGAAAAAATGAAAAGTAGAATATGAGAAATTAATCTCTCACCAGACTGATTACATTCATTGGTCATATGATTCCACAGTTGTGCCAACATTTATTAAGAGCAACTATGGTTTCTGCATCCATTGGTATAATGACTATGTCATGTATTTGTGTGTGTGTATGTATGTATGTATGTATGTGTGTGTGTGTATATAAACATACACCATGTATACACACAGACACAGACATATACACATACATATATACATAAATAGATGCATAGACATACCAATTTTGTTTTTCCGTATGTCTCAGATACCTTTCTTATTTGTTATCTTTATATTATGCCTTAGCCTCAGAATTCAAGGCTTCATATATAGTAGACTATCAATATTAACTTGGGAAGTAATAAAGTGACTTAGCCAAAGTTGGCAGTACATTTGAACAAAACTCTCTTTATTCCTAGTCCAACACCTTAACCTACCACCACTGGCTCATGTTGTAACTGAGTTCAGATTCTTGAAACTGAAAAAAGCCCTTACTTTGCTCTATTAGTGATTTGTGAATTCAGGCCAAATAGAAGCCAAATCTCAATTAGCACAAATGTGCATTGTTGTACCAAAATTGTATTATAGTTTAAGATGGTGATTTAAGAATTCCTAATGGACTAATGTCAATCCTATCTTTATTTTATAGAGTTAAACTGAAGAATGTATATTTAGCGCTAGAAGCTGCATTTATATGGTTAGAATAGATGTGTATGCGAATTGTTGAAGTGTAGCTATTTTTTATTATTATTACAAGGGGGAATGATATATGTTTCCACAGGGAAACAGTCCATTAACTATAGATTCTCTTAGCAGTATCAATTTGTACCCTCCAAAAACATTGTTGTCATGGTATCTGCTATTATGGGCAGTAAGCCTAGCTGCCATATATGATGAGCAATTGGAAAGTTTTATCAATTTCAGGCTGTATGCCCTCACATTAAAAGTGTTAAAATTGAGTTAAGCGAGTGGCAAAACCCTCAATCAATTCTTAAGATATGGTATGGTATTTCAGGAAATCAGAAAGTTGGCTGAGAATCCTACAGTTAAATACTGGATTGCAGAAAGGGCTATTATCCACTGGTTACTGTAATACTACAGGGATGCTACAAAGGATTCTTAATAGAAGTAGCTCTACAAACACTAAGTGCATTTTTAATTTTTTTTATTTGTCTTGTGGTCAGCAGATAAAGGCTTGTGTGTTATGTGTACTTTAATATTGTGTCTTATTCTGCCATGGTATTTTCCCCAAGTATTTCTTTATTTAATGGCTATACTCACTTGTTAGTTTTTGACCCTAGTAAGACAAAGTCTGTTACAAGTTTAACTTTGCCATTTATTTGCATCATTTGGCATTACCTTTTGACTTTATCATAGATTTTTGTTAATATTGAGCAGCACATTTTTTGAATTATCTTCTTTAACCTTTAGCAAGTGGTTCCTTCAGTCCTGTTCATTTTCAACCTTCAAAATCATATTGTCAGCATATCTGAGATTGTTAAGGTTTTTCTCAGCAATTTTAATTCACATTTCTATGTCTTCCAAATAAGTATTTCTCATAATGTAATTTGAATTTAATGTAAATGAATAAAGATCAAAGATTCACAGGTCTTTGTATCCCCAGATTTGGGCAATTTGAAGTTCTGTAACTGCCATCATAGATTGGCATGGTTACATGCATTACAACTATGTCACTTAATCCCCAACTTACTTCCCCAATAGCTGGGGAAGAGTCTCAGTGAGTGAGTTATTGTGGATTCATTGACCATCTGGGACCAGGGATTCTTCATATTTAGTTCTAATTACTTCCCCAGATCGAATTAATATGCAAACTGGGGGTATTTCTGCACTCCTTTTAGGCTCTCAGTTTCTGCTCAAAGAATAGACTATCACACAGAAGCATTTCTGAATCAGGAAGCTCTTCTCAAAGTCATTCCTGTCCTAAACTTTCAGTGTGAAGTACATACATGGTATGGTGCATATAGTATCATGAGCTGTTGTGGGACAACTTTGCTATGCAAACTGTATGGTTACCAGAAGATTTCCTAGTGCAATAGTAGGTTTTTACCTACAAACACTTACAGGACATAAGGTCTTAGTTATTTGAGAACTCTAATGTCTCCCATTGTTTCCATGGACCCTCTATGATGAGATAGATGGCTTGATCAAATCCCATTACTTGATAGGGCTGAGAATCATGCATCTCTGTTATATGAGGCCCTCTAGTATAACTTCACTCCAGAAAATTGAGTGCCCCTGATTTTGCTTTCTTTTCAGTGTGTCTTGAAAACCAGGCTATTCCTTCAGACTATGAGATAATGAATGAGGTTTTTGTAGTTTTTAATGGATGTCTGTTCTGCCAGGATGAGCATACAGCTAGTCCTCACTTAACAATCCTCAATTGGGCTTGGAATTTTGGTCATAAATCATTACAGTTGTTAAACAGGTCACCATGTGACCTGACTTGATTTTACGAACATTTTTTACGATAATCATAAAGTGAATCAGTGCAGTCATTAAACAAATTATGGCAATTAAGCAAATCCATTCTCCCTAATTGACAGTTTTTGCCAGAAACCAGAAAAAATACTGGAAACGGGCAAAAAAAAAAGAGCAAGTCGTAGTTATGTGACCACAGGATACTGCAAGCAGTTGTAAATGCAAGCCAATTGCCAGGCAACCAAAATGCAATTGAGTGATTGCAGGGGTCAGTGGGTGTGACAGTCATAACTTTTAAGGACAGGTTGTAAATAGCTTTTTTGAGTCAACATAACTTAATGACTCAGTAATTAAGCAAGGACTATTTGTATTCTTTTTGTTTATGCTGATTATTTTACAAATTTCTTTTTAATTTTGTATTCTGCTTAGAGTCTCTGATGAATTGATTGCCTTAAAAATGTGAATTATAAATAAATGCCTATATAAGGCTAAGAAGCTCTTTTCAGTTCTGTTAGAAAGATAAATTAGACAAAATATCAAGCACAAGATATATGGGAGACTAGAGACTCAGCAGTATTTATTATTGTCACTGGATCACAAACTCAATAAGACATCTAAAAAATGAATAGCCTTCTGAAGGTATATTTTGTAAACATACTTCATTTAGCAAGAGGGATACCCTCAAAAAGCAATGATACTCTTTCTAAATAACTGGAGAAGAATCATATGTATTCCGTGCTGTTATTAATCATTACATTTTTAAAAAACACCAGATTGATAGCCTAAATTGATTTGTTTTGCCCATTTATGGTACAATAGTATGGTCCCTGGCAAAAGATCTCATAGATCTTAGGATTCTGCAAATTTACTTTTCCACAAGCCTATTACTAAGAAAGACAAATGCCTTCTTATATAAGCAGCATATTTTTGTCACCATTGCTTCTCTGTTGGAAGTAAACCAACAAACAAACATGTATCCTAGGAGGAGTGGATTTGGGTAAGTCTACAATCCACAAAATATGGAAATCATTTATTTTTCCATATGCCCAAAGGGGAAACTCATGCAAGTGAGGGTCAAGATATATACTTGGGAATAATCAGCATACTGATGAGACCTGATGTCATGTCAAGAGAGAACTTCACTAGACAGCTCCATATAAAAGGGGTGAAGGAATTAAGCCATATAAAGTAGGGCTTCAAGCTCAACATCGCCAGTATCAACACCAACTGAAATCAGCCATGGAGGAACAGGTCAACACTATGTTGTCCTAATTCTATTCTCCCTAGTCAGTCCACTCAGTACCATGAGTTATGGTGTTGAAAAAAACTGAGAAATTAAGGAAAGTCAAGAGAGTTATCTCACTCTCCTCCCCATACCACCAGAGATCATCAACAAGTGCAATAAATGTTACAAGCCAAAATAGAATATTTAAGGGTGTTTAATTTTCCCAGAGTAGCACATGATGGTCTCATTCCAATTTCTATCTTTGCCAAACCAGCACCCATTTTCCAGTTTCTTCATCTGGTTTTTTTCCAGTGGGTTATGAATTATAGCCATATTCAGATGAACATGAGCATTGTGCTAGAATGAGTAGTTTGTAATCTCAGATTCACCTATATTGTGGCTCCCACTAGATTATTGCGAGAAGTCATAGCTGAGACAATCTTGTCCTTTGTCTGTTCTGTCAGTTTGCACTTTTCCTGGACCAAGGGTGTTGAAGGGCAACTCATGCCCTTGTCATCTCCTAAAAGTTAAACTATTGCAATTCATTGGGGCTGCCTTGAAATAACCTACCTGCCTAGTGACTAATATTAAACAGGTTAACACCATTAACCTTTTTGTGGGAGGTACTGCAATTGCAGTAGGCTTCCAGGTGCAAATCAAGATGGTTATCTATAACATTTTATATAGATTAGGTCCTTGTTAAATTCAGGACTATCTACTTTAACCATTGCAATTTAGTTGGAAGAATAGCAGTGGACTTATATACCGCTTCATAGGCCTTTCAGGCCTCTCTAAGCGGTTTACAGAGAGTCAGCATATTGCCCCCAACAATCTGGGTCCTCATTTTACCCACCTCAGAAGGATGGAAGGCTGAGTCAACCCTGAGCCGGTGAGATTTGAACCGCTGACCTGCTGATCTAGCAGTAGCCTGCAGTGCTGCTTTTAACCACTGCGCCACCTTGGTCCTATAAGTTACTTGCTTCCAATAGCTCAAGGAGACCAGGGTACATAAGGTGAGTTTTTTTCAATAGCAGTTTTTCAGGAATATTCTGTCTCCTCAGATAAGGATGGCTTCCACACTTTTGTCATTTAGAAAAGGGCTAAAAAATGCCCTTTTTTGCAGATCGTTCAGAATATAAAAGTAAACAGTTGATAGCAACAATGAATGATATGGTTGTTGTTTTTTATTTTATTGTATGCATTGTATATTTATGTTTTTAGTATTGCAAGCTGACTATAATAGTCCAGTGGGTAGGTGGAATGCAAATTGCATGTAGTCAATTAATTTGTTTTGATGACATGACTCAGTAATGAGGTAGTGATAAGATCCTTGATCCAGCCAAAATGAGTAATCGTAAAAACAGATTGCAATACTAGGTGGCAGAGCTTCTCTGTTGTAGTCACTAATGTGTAACATTTTTCCAGAGTTGCACCAATCCTGGTAGCCTTCCAGAAGCATGTTAAATGGAGTTCTTCCAAAAAACTTTTTATTAGTTATAGAATAAAGGTAAAGGTAAAGGTTCCCCTCACACATATGTGCTAGTGGTTCCCAACCTCGGGGGCGGTACTCATCTCCGTTTCAAAGCCAAAGAGCCAGCACTGTCCGAAGACGTCTCTGTGGTCATGTGGCCAGCATGACTAAACGTCGAAAGTAGACGGAACACAGTTACCTTCCACCAAAGTGATCCCTATTTTTCTACTTGCATTTTTACATGCTTTCGAACTGCTAGGTTGGCAGAAGCTGGGACAAGTAACGGGAGTTCACTCTGTTACACGGCAGTAGGAATTTGAACTGCCGAACTTTCTGATTGAGAAGCTTAGCGTCTTAGCCACTGAGTCACCACGTCCCTAGTTATAGAATAAAGATTATCTAGACCTGTTTGATTTAGGCTTTAGACCAGGTCATAGAACACTTGTTGGTCTTTTGCCAGATACAAAGTGCAATTATCCTGAAGTTGGAAAGTAATTGAGCATCTTTTGCCGTATGGGATATCTATGAGCTATTTGCTATCACTTCTCCTCTTCAGATGACTGGGAAGGTCATCTATTTAAGATTTTAAGATTTTTTTTAAAGATTTTATTAACATTTGTAGGCCGCCCTTTTCCCTGAGGGGACTCAGGGCGGCTCACATAAAATCAGGGAGGGGGAACACAAACAATGACATAGACACATATAATAAAAGTAATAAGCAACATACATTCATCATTCGGGAGGGGCGGCTATCCTTGTCCCCAGGCCTGACGGGCTAGCCAGTTCTTAAGGGCTGTGCGGAAGGCCTGGACGGTGGAGAGATTTATTTGCAGTCAGGTGTCATCAATATGCTGGTGATAATCAGTTGTGAATCTCGAGTGTAGGCCAATCAGGTAATGCTATCACTGTTTTGTCCCAATGTCTGAAGAATCGGGTGGGGGGGTGTTGGATGGACAGGAACAGCCTCAAACTTATCCTTGACAAATATGAGTAGCTGGGATGTTTGGAGCATCTGGATTTGCAGATGTTCCACCTTTAGTTCTGAATAGGGTTGCATTTTCCTCCCATACAATTAGGTAGGAGTCCTCCTAGAGTCACAGCTCCAGGAAAAACTTTGCTGAAATCCACCTAGTGTGCCAATTATGTCCATATTTAGACCATGAAACCCATTAGAGAGCCAGTCATGCACTGTACTGCTGCTTTAGAGGGGGCTACTCTTGAAGACATAATCTCTTAAAGACCAGCAGCAGCTGGGTCAGAATGCAGCCACATAGACCGTTACTTACATTTCAAAGTATGCCCATGTAACACCTCTGCTGCATAAACTGCAATATTACCAGTAGACTTCCAGCTAGAATTGAAAGATCCCCTATAAAATCATTTTCATAGCACAGATCATGATCATATGCAGGATCCTCTGTTCTCCCATAACTGCTACCCGTCCTATGTGTTATAGCATAGTTGGCTTGTTCTGTACCCCATTGATTAAAAACACTGTCATGGGGAAGGGGATTCTTCTCTGTTGTATGCTTGCCCTCTGGAATTATATTCCACCAGAGACTCATATTGTTTATTTATATAAGCCTTTAAAAGGGAAGGAAAGAAGGTAGGTAGGTAGGTAGGTAGGTAGGTAGGTAGGTAGGAAGGAAGGAAGGCCCTTTATTGCAAAGAAATCTGAGCCATGCTTTAATATATACTTTTTGATGGCAGTTGGTTATCCCAGCAACATCCTTCATTGCCTATATTATCTACTGAGGAGAAAACAGACTTTGTAATGGAGAAAGTCTGAAAGTGAAGTAATTTACCACTGAAGGATGCCCTGGTGCAAGTAAATTAGAGGCTCTTATGAATATGATTAGGATGTACTGAACAGGCTTTCTTTTCCTTGGTTAATCCCTTTGCTTTTGAGAAAAGTTATTTATTATTAAACAGCGTGCATCACTTTCTTTTTCAAAAAAAGAGAGAAACAATAACATAGGAAGGAGTTCATTTTAGAAAAGGGGTTTGGGAAGTGTTTGAGGGTGGGCAAAATAAAAACAGGATAACAAAATATTGAGTTGCCAATAGACCTCTATGGTTAAGTGGGTCTGCAAAGGAAATGAATAGTTGTAACAATAGCCATAACAGAAGAGAATAGGAAAGAACTGGTTAATGAGTGGAAATCCAAAGCGTTGTAGATTGTTAATATGGGTTTACTAAGGAACTAAAATGAAGCACAATTTCCAAAGGTAGAATATATAGAAGGAACAGAAAAAGCTGCTACAATAGCAGGCATAGAGCTGAAACAGCAGACTGACATAACTGTTAGTCAAACACCAGCTTATCTGTCAGTGCTGCCCCTTTCCCCTTTCATCAGGACATTTTCAAGCAGCCTTCCCCAACCTGAATTTCTCCACATTTATTAAATTTAACATTGGACAGATAAATTTACTTGTTCTATTCTTCTCCCTTTTCCATTAATTTGATAAGAGATTTTGCTTTCAAAATAATTTCCAAGGAAAAGATAAGTTCTCCTAAGGCTATGGTGCCCTGGACTCATTTATTGTGTAGATGGTAAAGTGTCTCGGTGAATATCCTACCTTACATTGTGCAGGCATTTCTCCAGTGATCTTTCTTGTAGTTCATTAAATCCCAAAAGATGATATCATAAGGAATATGTGACATTTATGTAGTTGGAAAAATTGTCCTACACTTGAAGCAATTCAGAGAAATCATCCACTCTTCTTTAACTATGAGTTTCATATAGTATTTTTGTTAATCTGTGCTTAGTTCTACATTTACTTTCAACTCCCATAATTTCTAATGCCTCCTGTGCAAAGGTGAAAGAATGAGAAGAATGAGGTCCAATATATGTGGAGGACGCCATGTTGGAAGAACATTTTTCCAGAGTTTAGTAATCATGAATTGATCAATTCTTTTATTATCTTGCACTACCAGATGCCTCTACTTAACTAACTTGGTTTCCTTAAAATAAGAAGCAATTAAAAGTGCATATTTGTATTTTAAAGAACTGAACTATACTAAACAATACTTTTATGCTGTAGGACATAGACCTTTTGGATATAAATCAGTAATTTCCCTGTAATGATAAGCACTACCATTGTATACTTCAGTACACTGGCACATTAGCAGATAGGTAAAAGAATATATTTCAAAAAGCAGGTACCATTGATGGCCAGTGTGCCCTGTCAAGATATGCTTTTAGGAAGATTGTACCCATCAACATGTGAAATAGCCTGCTTGTGCACATGTCCAGGAAATAGGTCCTCAAAATGTTGATCTCATATTTCTTGACTTCTTTATAGGACTTTTTAGATCATTGCAATCAAAAACTCTCAATAGTTTGTAACAAATGAAACATCTAATTCCGCCATTCAAAAAAATTTAAGGCTACTACCACAATCACGTTGACAGCACCGAAACACTTCCAGATTGAAAGGATTGAATGGTCACAATGTTGTTGCCATTGGTGCTTCCTTTTATATCCCCATTAAATTGCCCACTTATGCGGTACCCTTTTATCTACTTGCGGTGACCCACTTTCCAACTGCTAGATTGGCAGGTGCTAGAGAGAGTGACAGAAGCCCATTCCGCTCTGCAGCAGCAACTGTGTATCAAACGCAAGCCTGCCAATAATTAGCCCAGCATTATGAGCCACCACACTCCCCAATTAAGACTAGAGCTATAGATAAACAATTCCATATCTAATAAATATACAGTGCTATTCTCCAATGCCTTTTGAAGCGAAGATCACCTTTTCAGCATCCTTCCTCAAATAGATTCAGGAGAATAAAGGCTGAAGATTGAAAAGTGAACGGGACCACACCAATTTGTAGGCAGGCTTGAATTTGGGGTAGATGGAATTTATTTATTTTTATAATTGTGATATTCCAATGTTATGCTCTTACCATACATTCCATGTATATCCTCTCATAAAGTGGCCAAGAAATGTGCCAGAGGTGATTTTGAAGGCTCTAGGCTTCACTCCATTTTGCAATGTTATAGTAGGTCTTAGAAACAATATGAACTTTTTTTAAAAAAAATTAGGAGTCTCACATGAAACAATTATCTGACATACTGTAGGTGGGATTGTTATGGATGGAAAAGAATTCTGATTCTCAGGACTTTTCTCTGAGAGCTTATTTAGGAGGGGGAGGTAAATATTTTAAAAGTTATTTTAGCTTTAAACTATGCTAAACCTGTTTCTTGGCATTCATGATAACTGTCATTTCTTTCTTTCTCTAAAGAAAGAAGTACCATAACCCATCGGTTTTTAGAAATAATGTCAAACGAGCGTCATGAGACTGCCAAAAAGAACTTTATTGGCCTCTTGCAATCCTAGAAGGAAGGGTTATTCACCCTGTTTGAAAGGCTATCAGGAGCCACAAACGCATACCTTTACTCCCTTTCCCCTGCTGAACAGTTCCCTCAAAAAGATGGCTTCAGGGCCTGCGCTTTGTATGCTCTCTCCCTCTTGTCTATGCCTTGTTCACCACCATTGTTCACTTTTTGTTATGCTCTTGACCTATAAAATCAGGACATCCATCTGTTTTATCATTCTGGACAGTCAATGCAGCAGAAATGACATGGACAAAAGAATGACAAGCAGCTCCACTTTCCCTGAGGGATGTGAGATGCAGAGGAATGCAAATAAGGCCTCCCTCCCTCCCTTCCTTCCTGCCCTCCCTCCCTGCTTCCCTCCCTCCCTCCATCCCTTCCTTCCCTCCCTGCTTCCTTTCCTCCCTTCCTTGCACCTTAATATTTATTGACTACCAATTACCCCAGAATTTATTTTCACTTTTACCTGGAATGACGTCTCCAGAGACCCGATAGTGATTCACATGTAAAATTTAGACATTTAAAATCTCTATTTTACAGGATTTTAAGTAGGGACTAAAACTCGCACGCATTTCCTCTTTATGTATGTTTACATTTTAGTGCTAATGATTTTTTTTTAAGTCAGGACATAATTTTTCAAATGATAAAAGTAAAGGTTTCTCTGCTAGTTGTATCCGATTCAACGGCATTGTGTTCATCTCCATTTCTTGGCCAAGGGAGCCAACATTGTCCAAAGACAATTTCCATGGTCAAGTGGCCAGCAAGGCTATATGACAAAGGCACATAGATTGCTGTTAGTTTCCCACCAAAGTGGTACCTATTAATCTACTTTCATTTGCATACTTTTGAACTGCTTAGGTGGCCAGAAGCTGGGGCAAGTAATGGGAATTCACCCCATTGCGTGGAGCTCTGATCTCGAACCTGGGCTGTCAGCTGTCCAGCTGAGAAGCTCAGTATCTTTAATTTCTGAGCCATCACACCCCTTTGTATTTGTGGTCATCATTTGAAAAATGTATATTTAATATTTGTAATGGAAGAAAATAATTTCCCTTTAATTTCACAAAGGTTGCCCATGTTGGTCATCTGGAAACCAATCCTTATTTATCATTACTGACCAGGGAATGTCTATTGTTTATAAACTTAAATAATAGCAGCAAGCATTTTTTTTTCTTATAAAATTGTCATTTAATACAATTTAGGAGAAAACCAAGTTTTATTTCCAACTAGTCAGCCCATAGGGGTTCTGCCTGTTATTGAGGTTTTAAGAGAGCAAATGGGGGTTAAAACATTTCCTCCCCAACTCCTTTTAGCTATCCCTAATACATGAGACATTTTCAATATCCAGGGCTGTTTTGAAATACTACATGATACCTATAACAGAATGCTTATGCCACCAGCAGTTTATAAGTGAAACCACAATTGAAGGAGCAGGCTGTTCTTGCAAACACTCCAGGGAGAAGTGGTAGTAAAGAGAATAATGTTTTCCTGAATAGAAAAAAAAACTTTTTAAGGGAATTTTATGGACTTCTGAAAGACAGTGCAACATAGTATTTCAAATGCCAAATTATGACTACTTTCAACTTAGAAGGAAGGCAAAAAAAAAGAGGTGGGGAGGGGAGTAGTGCAGAGATGAAGCAGACTGTGACAAAAATGATTCAACTTTGGCTCTTTAAAAAAGAAACCAAAACTAAAAAAAAGCCCAAATACATCTATCAAGAATCTAGACAGCAATCATTTCAAAGATTTAATTTATTACTTGTTACACAGGTTGTTATGGGATTGACATAAAGCAGAGTTTGCCTGGGGTTTTGCTGAGATTTTTTAGATTTTAGATTTAGATTTTATTTAGCATTTATAGGCCGCCCTTTTCCCTGAGGGGACTCAGGGCGGCTTACAATAGTAAGGGAAGGGGAGTGAAAGACAAAATCCAAAAGAAAATGTGAAATAACTAAAAAGTACTAAAACACAACATTCACTCAGTATTCGGGAGGGGCAAGAAAATTTATCCCCAGGCCTGACGGGCTAGCCAGATCTTGAGGGCTGTACGGAAGGCCTGGACTGTGGTCAGGGTACGAATCTCCACGGGGAGATTGTTCCATAGCGTCGGAGCAGCAACTGAGAAGGCTCTCCTCCGGGTGGTCGCCAGTCGGCACTGACTGGTGGATGGAATACGGAGGAGGCCCGCTCTATGCGATCTGATGGGACGCAGGGAGGTTATTGGCAGAAGGCGGTCTCTCAGATAGTCAGATCCACTACCATGGAGCGCTTTATGGGTGGTAAGTAAGACCTTGAATTGCACCCGGAGATCTACAGGCAGCCAGCGCAGCTCGCGGAGGATAGGTGTTATGTGGGCGAACCGAGGTGCGCCCACAATCACTCGCGCGGCCGCGTTCTGTACTAGCTGAAGTCTCCGGGTGCTCTTCAAGGGCAGCCCCATGATATGTTGACATCTTTTTCTGAGCTTGATCACTGTGAATTATCTAGGAGGTGGAGATGAGATGGTTCCACATGAGCGCCGGGCAAGCCACTCACACAAATGGAGCTGCATGCGTGCTTGCCTGTCCACTGTGCATGGAGGTGGAACTGCACGCACGCATGCACTCTCGCCCCCCACTTCTGTGGCCCAGGTCTAAATGGGCAGCGGCCTGGTAGTGGGCCACAAACTGGGGGTTGGGGGATCCCTGCTCTATATAGTTACAGTATATCATGGCTCCCTTCTTTCCATTTTCTCCCCTTTCTAATTGTTAAACTCATAAATCCCAAGTTCATGTTTTTCTGTTTTCAATAAAATAAAGGGTTTCCCAGTCACTAACAATTGTAGTTGTTGTCCTTTCCTTAACCAAGCAAGTCAATTTTGCCACTTCTGCAAATTCTGTCATGTTCACCCATCATTCCTCTCTTGTGAGTATTTCAGACAAAAAGGTTGCCCACTCCTGACCTATCATGTGATCGAAGGAAGAGGGAGGTAAGCAGAGGCAGACATAAACCTGGAACGAGTAGGTGTGGGCGCCATTGTTTTATTTATTTCCATGCCCAATTTGACTGCTGTTTCTCACTAGTGAAAAAACATCAGTTCTAATTTGCTTTGAGACCTGACTGGCTAATATGCACTCCAAATCTTTACAACTAAATTGGAGCTAGGTAGGGGAGAGGAGCAGTGAGACAGTGTGCTGACTAGTCATGTTGTAAAGGCAGGAGTTGCCTGAGGCACATGGCTCACCCCATCTAACACTTTGCTATATAATTTCATTTAGGCATGTAGTCTATGAGCGCCCCTTTGAGAGAGCCTTGCAAGCTGTCATGGCTCTGACTCATCATCCTCTGTGAAAAGCTTCAATCAAATTATCAGAAGGTGTGAGGGAGGGGAGATTTGTAGTAAATTCCCTTCTACTGCTCTCTCCTCCTGTCAGCATCAATCAGCAGTTCCAAAAATAGGGATGATGCTCTGGAAGCTGCTGAAGAAGGAAAGGGAAAAATTGACAGTGCTTACACCTACATTCACCAAGGAAAGAAGAAGGAGGGACACAGTGTCAACACATATAAATCAGGGTGTTTTCATCTCGCTCGGGGCTGTCTGCACTTCTAAGGGGCTGCTTCTTTGCTTATTAATTTGTTAAGGTCTGATAATAAAATGATATATGCCCCCACCTGAAGTTGTTGGTGCTTGCGGACAGCAGGTAGCTATAAAATAAGGATTGCCATAATGTCCCACTCAGTATATTTGGGAATCTTGTTTGTCCACAGCAACCGATGGTGGATCACCAGGGTTTCAGCCAAGGGTCTCTCTCATTTGCATGAGGACTTTTCACTGATAGAATCTGTAATTTTATGCATGAAAATCATGTATGCTGCAGGAATGCCAAGCCCTTTATCAACCACAATTCATACAGGATCCCATGCATTAGGCTCAATGATGTGAAAAGCTGTTCTGAGTTGATAGTGACAGTTGCCACATCCATTTATGGAGAGCCCTCATCATCGTCCATTTTTGGTCATTGTCTTTGCTTTGGCAGAGGAGGGGAACACGAAACTTAAAGCAGCTGCTTTGTTCCTTTCTGATGTCACGCAATCCATTGCTGGAATCAGGCTGAGCCATCTGGGGGATAGTACTGGTGATAGAGGAGGTTGGAAGATGATTTTCAGCAAGCAGTTGAATCCTTATTGATAAGAACATATTTCGCATCCAGAATATTTACAATGTAACAGGATAAAATACAATATGCCAGGCTTGAAGCACAATTACCTAGTAATATATCATGAAACATGCATACTGGACTCAACGGACATTTTGATGCCAATGCTTATGAATAAGCCAGGTCTTCATAGCTCTCTGGAAGGCTAGCAGAGTTTGCCTCATCTAAATCTCAAGGGGAAGAAAGGCATTAAGAGTTGTTAACCTTATTTTGTGAACCTTCTTCTCTGGTAACATTGAATTGTTAACTAGGGCATACAAAACTTTTGCCAGACCAATTCTCGAATATAGGCTCATCTGCCTGGAACCCACACTGTATATTGGACATTAATACAATTGAGCAGGTCCAGAGGTATTTCATGAGAAGAGTACTCTACTCCTCTACTTGCAACAGAATACCTTATACCACCAGGCTTGAAATTTTGGGCTTGGACAATCTGGAACTGCACCACCTGTGGTCGGACCTAAGCATAGTTCACAAAAGTGTCCATTACAATGTCCTACCTGTAAATGAGTACTTCAGTTTCAACCACAATAATACACAGGCAAACAATCGATACAAACTGAGAGTAAACCGCTCCAAAACCGATTGCAGAAAATACAACTTCATACGACCAACAGAGTAATCAATACCTTGAATGCTCTACCTGACTCCATTTTTAGATCCTCAAACCCTCAAAACTTCAACCTTCAACTGTCTACTGTGGACCTCATCCCATTCTTAAGAGGTCCGTAAAAGGGTGTGCATAAGCGCACCAGCGTGCTTACCATCCCTGTCTTACTGTCCCCATTTATCTGTATAGCAATAGTAATAGCAGTTAGACTTATATACCGCTTCATGCGGCTTTCAGCTCTCTCTAAGCGGTTTACAGAGTCAGCATATTGCCCCCAAACAACAATCCGGGTCCTCATTTTACCCACCTCGGAAGGATGGAAGGCTGAATCAACTCTGAGCCGGTGAGATTTGAACAGCTAAACTGCAGAACTGCAGTCAGCTGAAGTAGCCTGCAGTGCTGCATTTAACCACTGTGCCACCTCGGCTCTTTCTGTATCTGTATCTACTTCCTTTGTTCATATTTATGTTCACACTTATATTTGTTACCTTGTACATGTTTGACAAACAAATAAATAAAAAGCTGTTCTGTATGGCAGACATTGTAATAGAAAAATCATCATTAGTGAAAATAATCCATATCTTGAAATGATGTCACCAAGGCAGAAAAGCTTTATATCATTGTAGCAATAGTTAGATGTTGCTGTAAATTGCTTCATGAGACTAACAGTAGAAATAATAGATGGAGGTTGTCAGAACCATACCGATCCATAGCAACTAAAAACTCAGTTGGAAAATATTACAAATATATAATAATTCAAAGATGGGGGAAAAACAACATTGTCTTCTGCATTCTTACTTTGAATTGGGATTGCTCAGGCTAGCCATGGTTCCTTGGAAAGGAGCTAGTTGTCTGTCAGTAGAGATTGACTGTAGTGTTGGCTCTTCTGCTATAATTCCTGAGTTAGAATTTGGGGAACTACAGAGTTACTGTTAGGTCAACAGAACCCACATGACTGCCTCCCTCAAATCAATGTCAAGGGCTTTGATTTGGCTTTTTTTACAAGTAGGCTCAGGGCTGTTCTGCTTCTGATAGCCTGAAATGAATCAACTGGTTTGGCCCTGGAGAAGGGATGCAGTGCTTTCCTCCATCACTAACTGTTCTCTCATATGGAAATAGAGAGGTTCCCTCTTTGTTTCATAATGGCAAGAAGGAGCTGGTAGCAACCCTTCAGTCGGCGTCATGGGTGGATGAGCAAGGGCCACAAATGCCTCTTTTTGCATTAATTTCTTTTGCAGGCACAGCTGTGTAATGTTGCTAATTATATGGTAGAGTAGAATTGCTTGGCTGTGCAGCAAGGCCCAGTCTGTTTGCCAGTCTGTAAAAGTTTGTCAAGCGACAGAGTCCATCTGTGTCAACCGTTGCTTCTTTTATTGTTAACAATAAAACATAGTTTTTATATTGATCGGGCTCATGGTTGGAACATGAAATGAATCTTTTTCCTCCTCCTCCTCTTCCTCTTCCTCCTTAGGCATTTTTTCCCTCACTGGTTCATTGCTCCAAACTAATTCCGATCAAGAAGGAATATTGTACAAAAGGATGTTAGTCATCATCACTCCTTAAGAGAACTTAATAGGCAATTGAGCAAAAGCAACTTAAATTTCAATAAAATTTTTGTAGTGGTATAACTTAAGTAAATGTAAAGCTTCCCCTTGCACATATGTGCTAGTTGTTCTTGACTCTAGGGGGCAGTGTTCATATCCGTTTCAAAGCCAAAGAGCCAGCGCTGTCCGAAGATGTCTCTGTTGTCATGTGGCCAGCATGGAATTCTATTACCTTTGCACCAAAGGTGGTTCCTATTTTTTCTACTTGCATTTTTACATGCTTTTGAACTGGTTGGCAGGAGCTCGGACAAGTAACGGGAGCTCACTCCATTACGCAGCGCTAGGGGTTAGAACCACTGATCTACAAGCTCAGCGTCTTAACCATTGAGCCCCCATACATCTTAGTTAAGGAGCAGGAGAGTGCTGGGTGGTGGTCAGGGAAACTGGGGAAAGCTTGGGAAATCTAGCACAGGCTGTGTGTGTGAGTACAGGAGTGCCATGGAGTGGAGGGTGCATTAGGGCAATAAGTGCAGGAAAGTAGCGTTGATGGTGTGGCAGGAGAAAAGGGAAGCCACAGGTGGATGGTACAGTAGGGCAGCAGTGAAGGGAGGCCAGGTGAGACTTTCCAGAGCAACTTGTGTCCTTCCCCTCTGGCTTCCCCAATGATTTTCCTTCTGAGAGAATGGCAGGAAAAGGTGTAAATGATAATCCTATGACTGTGGGATGTTGCACCTGCCATAAGTGTGAACCAGGCCCCAAGTGTCCAAATCACAACCACATGAGTGCCAGGGTGCTGTGATAGCCAAAACTTGAAAATGGGTCATAAGTACCACTCATTTAGCATTGTTGCAACTTTAAACCATTGCTGAATGAGTGATTAGTAAGCGAGAATAACTTGTATTGATTAACATCTGCATGCAATTTATAAAGCAAATTTTCACCTCTAAAGCCCTTATAGCATAGCATCAGCCTGAATCAGCCCTCTTATTTAGGTAAAACTAAAGGCAGTGCTGCACCATTGGGAAATAAGGGAAATTGAAGCAAGGGGGTGATGTTTTTCCATGGCATCACCAATCCTCTGAAACAGTTTTTCTGTAGACATCACGCTGGCACCATCCTTGAGTGCATCAGGAAGAAAGGAAGCTGGAGCTCTTCTGGAAAGTCTTGTTAAACCTGTTTGGGCTCATCTTTGGTGCTTGTGCATTTGGTAAATAAATGGTTTTATTTTTGTCTTGCTCTTATGGTGAAGCTTTGCTTTATGTACTTAAACTCCTGAGATGGGACTTGTCATGATTGAGCTGAGAAGCCACCAGTTCTTTGCTCTCCCAGAGCGAGCCTTTTCACTGAGATAGGGAAAGGGTTAATTTGCTGGCCTTGCCTGTCAAAACACCCAGGCACAGAGAGAGCTGCTGGGCAAAAAGGCTTCAGTCTTGTGAAAGTGGCTTTCTGCTTGAGGCAGCAACAGTGATATTTCATGTCTTGTTTGGTGTCTCTTGCTTTTAAATGTCAGTCTCTGCAGCCAGTCTTATCTCCTCTAGCACATTTCAATTAGGTATTCCAAATCACACTATTTTCTTCCAGGACAAATATGCCAGAGGTGATATTTACTCTTGCAGCAGCATTTTAAATATGTAGCGTTCTTTTAAAAAAACAAACAAACATACATACAATAAAACCACGAGTAGTAATTTATTTTCTGTGGGGGAATAACTATTACAAATGCATTAATGCGAAAGGCAGAATACAAGCCCCTGCATTGGAAAGCAGAATTATTTTAATGAAGTACTTTCCCCGGCTCAGTTGGAAGGATTATTGAGCCCCCACCCCCAATGAGCTTTACACACTACCCTTGGCCAGTAATCATCTGTATTGGTTAGAGGGGATATTAGATAAGTATTAAATTAAATTAAAGAAATCAAATGAAGAAATAGGTACATTAAGGTTACTTGTTGATGTAATTTAAATACATGGAAAAAAGATGGCATTTAACTAAAGACTGATCCAATCCAGCTATAAGCATGGTTGATATTCTTACAACTAGAGAGTTCTTTCTGACAAAAACAAAGAGTTATTGGAAAAGAAAAAGAAGCTGCACTCCCTGTCCTAACTGAGAACATCTCCATATGATTCCTGAAATCTATTTTAACCTTATCAGATTGTGTTTATTCCCGTTGTACTTGGTTCCTGGCTGGTTACATCAGAATTTCTTTGATAGATTACCGTATTTTCACGACCAAAAGCCGCACCGGATTAAAAGCCGCAGTATCAATTAACGTTAATTTTTTTAACTTTTTCCACATATAAAGCGCACCGGGTTATAAGCCGCACATTTCCCGACGCTTCTGGACATCGCGAGGAGCGGCACGAGGGTTCTTGGCGCTCCGGGGGGCGCCGAGGGCGGCTGGGAGGGGCGCGCGGCTTGGTTTCTCCTCCCTGGACGTCGCAGCGGCGGCCCCGGGCTCACCGATCTCTGTGTTTTTCGCATCGGGGCATGCTCTTGCAGCGCGCCCCGATGCGAAAGGCACTGGGATCGGTGAGTTTGGGGCTGCTGCTGCAGCATCCAGGGAGGAGAAACCAAGCCGCGCGCCTCTCCCAGCTGCTTTCGGTGCTTCCTGGAGCGCCGGGAGCCACAGATGTCCAGAAGCGGCTTTTGGGGCTGGTGGGGATTGGATTTCCGGCTCGGTGGCCCCTGTCGCTTCTGGACGTTGTGGGGAGCCGAGGAGAGTGTGGGGGGGAGCGCGCGGCGGTTCTTGGCGCTCTGGGAGGCGGGAGAGGCGCGCGGTTTGGTTTCTCCTCCCTGGACGTCGCCCGATCTCTGTGTTTTTCGCATCGGGGCGTGCTGCAAGAGCATGCCCCGATGCGAAAAACACGGGGATCGGCGCGCCCGGGGCCGCCGCCGCGACGCCCAGGGAGGAGAAACCAAACCGCGCGCCTCTCCCGCCTCCCAGAGCGCCAAGAACCGCCGCGCGCTCCCCCCCACACTCTCCTCGGCTCCCCACAACGTCCAGAAGCGACAGGGGCCACCGAGCCGGAAATCCAATCCCCACCAGCCCCAAAAGCCGCCTCTGGACATCTATTGCAGTCGCGAGGAGCAAAGCAGCTGGGAGATCTTTTTCCACATATAAAGCGCACCGGGTTATAAGCCGCACTGCCGATTTTGGATCAAAATTTAGGATTTTTAGTGCGGCTTATGGTCGTGAAAATACGGTACTTTTCAGTCGAAGCAACCCCTGCATGTGTGGTACCTGTATATATCAGCAAAAGGAAGAACAGCCTACTATCATTTTGTCTACTTGAAATCGTGGTTTATTTATTATGAAACTTGCATGTTGTCTGATTCTGGGTAGCTCACAACGATCTCACCAAAGGAATTACAATAAAACTAATAAAAGGTAGAAAAAAGACAAAAGGCAATTCTTTTGCATAAGTCATCCATTTGACCTAAAACGTCTTGTGCGCTTATTTAGGAATTATATGAGCATGGGACGCTTTGAACAAAAGATGAGAAATTATAATGAATTGAATTTGGGCTCTTTTGTATTCAAAACATATTATCTGCCATTAAATCTGCAATTATGTTGCCCAGAAAAAGCTACAACTGTTTTCATGCAAATTTGTAGAAATCCTTACATTTAAATATCTCTTATTTATCTAGAATTAGCTATGGACAGCCTTCTCTCTCAATTCCCTGAACCCCCAAGGACTAAGATACTTTTTGAAATCACCACTCTAAATGATCACAGTGCATACATAGTCTGAATGCCCTTTACTTTCAGTTTAGTTCAGTTTAATTTAGGGAGTGGGGAGAACCCACACTGTTAATTTCTTGTGTTTTTTAAGGAATCAACCATACAATTTTCATTGTCAAATCTAGAGACCAATGTCATTTAATTTGACTTTAGCCACAATATCATAAGTGATTAGTTCTATATGGTAAATACTTTTTACTATGGAGGAACTCCCTATCTGTGAAAAAATGGTCATAATATTATATCATCTGCATATTTGCCATAGAAAGAACACAAAAAGAAATTCTGAGATGCAAAAATACAGTTAAATACATTTAGGTTGAGATTGGAGCTCTCTAAAAGTGCAATACTGCCATCTTCTGGCTCAATCATATTAGACATATCAGCAATCAAGAAAGTTCTGCACCTCAAATGTGCATGTTGAAGGTGAAGTCTTAATGTCACAGTAATTATATACATCTGGAAGCACAAAAGAAGTGAGCTAATACTTTTGTAGAGAAGCTTTTGTTTTTCATAAGACCCATTGCAGTGAAGCAAAATTGGTTAATTTACATTTACTTCCCAAAATTTCTAAGAATAAACAAGATTATGTTTTAGAAATAATATATGGTTTAATAGCAACAGCAGTAGCACTTATATATCACTTCATAGTGCTTTACAGCCCTCCCTAAGTGGTTTGCAGAGTTTGCATATTATCCCCAACAATCTGAGTCCTCATTTTACTGACCTCAGAAGGATAGAAGGGTGAGTGAACCTTGAGCCAGTGAAAATCGAACTGCCAAAAGTCAGCAGTGAGCAGAAGTAGCCTGCAGTACTGCATTCTAACCACTATGCCACCATGGCTCTTTCCTGAACATTGAACTATTATTTCTGACTATGATTGGTTTACATATTGCCTTAGGTCATGATATATAATTTTCCAGGTTTGGGGGTTATGTATGAAATTATAGCTTATGATTTAACTATGTTGTGTTCAGGATAGCCTTGTTATTAATCACTGCATCCTGTCTGAGATGATGGGTCATAATTGTTTTCCCCCATGCATAAACCATTTTATGAGATAAAGCACATTCCTAATTAAGACAAATTGATTTGCAATATAGATATTATCCAAATCATGGGTGTCAAACTCAACGTGACATTTTTTGCCTTTGCAGAGCTGGGGTGAGCATGGCCTACGCATGATGCCTCTAGCCGCCAGTTTGACACCCCTGATCTCAATCATAGAATCTGATATTTTGTTGTTGTCATGTCTATATATGCATGTATAATGTTTTCAAACAGTTTGTAAACTTTGCAAGAGTGGAAAATATCTGTAGCTTGGGTGTAGGACGAGGGTGAAGGTTCATTGCCTGAGCTTGTGGGTTGGTTTCCGAACATTTCATTACCAGACTAGGTAACATCTTCAGCAGAATTTAGGGGATGTCAGTGTTCTCCTGTTTGTAAGGGCTTCAGATGTGGTTGTGTCAAGTGAGGGTCTTATGATGGGTATTTTGATGGGTCAGGTGTCAGTCATCAGTGAGGGTCTTGTAATGGATCTTGTGATAGGGAGGTTACATAAGGCTTACCATAAATGTAGTCTAAATGATTGTTTTCCAAAACTGAATTCCATGGAACAAATATCCATTGTTGAGGGTAGATTTGAATCTGGACCAACTTATTAAGCCATACTAAGCATGTCATACAGCCCTAAAGATAGATGATGTAGGGCAGTGATTTTCAGTCTTGACAACTTTAAGCTGTGTGGACATCAATTCCCAAAATTCCTTAGCTAGCTGGCTGAATGGAAGTTCAGAGCAGATCTCAGAAGAGACAGACAAAATGTCTGTTCTTCCCGTTATATACATTCACTTTTTTTTCCAAGCAGGTTTCTCCCTCACCCATTTTCACACTGTGAAATTAATTCTACTCAAAAATGTTTATAGATAGTCCTCAACTTACAACAGTTTATTTACTGACCGTTTGAATTTACAACGGCACTGAAAAAAAGTGACTTATAATCATCCCCATGGTCATCTGATCAAAATGCAGATGTTTGGCAACTGACTAATATTTTTGATAGTTGCAGTCATACGATCACCTTTTGCAACCTTCCTACAAGCAAAATCAAGGGCGAAGCCAGAGTCACTTAACAACTGTGACAGGAAAGATCGTAAAATACAGCAAAACTCACTTAACAAATGTCTCACTTACTAACAGAAATTTTGGATTCAATTATGGTCGTAAGCAGGGGTGGGTTTCAACCGGTTCGCGGTGGTCCCTGCGAACCGGTTGGTCGACGAACCCGGAAGTAAATAACTTCCGGGAACGGTGAAGGGCGCGCCCGCCCGCAGTCCTTACCCGGTTTTGACGAGTTCCGCGCTTCCACACATGCACAGGATGCATACAGCGCCTGCGCGATCCTCCAGAAGCAGCTGGAGCGTCGCACAGACGCTAGTACGCATGCGTGCACCGTGCGCGTACACGAGGACGCCGCCGGCCCCGTTCCAACCAAACCGGTTGGAACGTGGCGAGAAACCCACCCCTGGTCGTAAGTGAGGACTACCTGGTACATATTTGCTTCTCATGAATGCATTATACTTTTCTCAAATGTGCAGATAACTCTTCTGTAATTTTATACAGACATTTTAATTGGAAAAAATCTCAATGATAAGATTATTCTCTGGATATTGCAGTTTATGTCAGTTTAAACTACAGTCTAAGAAAATTCTTTTTTTTTTTCATCTCAAACTGTTACTGGCCTTGTTGAAAGTCGGTTTCCTGCACCATGTGATAGGCTAATTCTGCAGATTGGACAGACCTCAAGTTTCATATCTTGGTCATCTTAATAAAATATTTGACAGGCAAAACCAATTGTTACATACCTGGCACAGCTATTTATTTTATGGTAGGCATAATCCCCCAAAGCAGAAAGCTGGCATAAATACCCTGACACCTTTTCCTTTCTCTTCAGCAAGATCACATCTAATTTTCACCATTTCTCTGGTTCATTTTGCTTTATAAACTGGGTAGCTGAACAGAGAACAGCAATAAAACAAAACTGCTTGTTATTTGTCTAGCTCCTGGTTGCTTTTTTTAAGGCTCTTTGTTCAAGTGTCAGTCCTGGTTTGCAAAACATGAGCAGCGTCTAAAAAAAAAGTAATTACACTTCACATCTGGTGTTTCTCTAGACATGGAACTATAGTCGCTAAATTTCAGTGATGTTAATTTTCTTTCATCTTTGACTTCTCAGATTATTTGAGCGAAACCATATGAAATCCTATTTTACCTTTATGAAATCATAGTTTAGTGTTCTCCTCTCAGACGGCCTCTCAAATGTCAAGTAGAACTTTCGAGGTCATTTTTCATAATGTTGCAATGTCACTAATATAACATCTCAACAGCGAGGTAGAACCAAAAGTGCCAGGCTAAGACAAAGGATTTGGGAAAAAGTAATAGAACAGATATTGGAGTATATAGTTAGGGTTAGGGTTAGGGTAACCCTAACCCTAACCATTCTAAGGTAAAGGTAAAGGTTCCCCTTGCATAGATGTGCTAGTTGTTCCCGACTCTAGGGGGCAGTGCTCATCTCTGTTTCAAAGCCGAAGAGCCAGCACTGTCTGAAAACATCTCCATGGTCATGCAGCTGGCATGACTAAATGCCAAAGGGACACAGAATGCTGTTACCTTCCCACCAAAGATGGTTCCTTTTTTTCTACTTGTATTTTTACATGCTTTCAAAACTGCTAGATTGGCAGAAGCTGGGACAAGTAACGGGAGCTCACTCTGTTACATGGCGCCAGGGATTCGAACCGCTTAACTGCCGATCTTCTGATCGACAAGCTCAGTGTCTTAGCCACTGAGCCACCGTGTTTCTTCAAGATACCATTCTAAGATACCACTAATCTGGGGTAGATGTTTCCAGGAATTTGGAACAAAAAATCTTCATTTTCTTGCCGCTGGCTATACGTAGCCTGGAATTGATGAGAATCAAAGTCAAATATGGAGAACACTTCCAGATATGACAGTGCCTGTTGAAAAAAAAATCACCAAAGATTGAATTCATTGGGCTTTTGCTGGGAGAGATGCAATGCTAGGTAATGTTTGTGGAGAATACTATTCCCCATCTATACAGGATGATCTACTCGGTATTCAGTACAATCAGTACAATTAGTTCTAGTCCAATACTGGGCAACTTTTTTGCAATTTACAATTGTAAAGATAAAAAAATGAATACAAAGTTAAAAAAAAGCCCCCCCAAATTAAAAAAAGTGCATAGAAATCTCGGGGAGCAGAATTTTTATATTTTATTCTCCTTGGGTGGACTGAGAGTCATTGGAGAGTGATTGATAGCATAATGATAATGAGGTTAAAGGGCTAAAATTTCAGGTTGAATTTTTTTTTCATGCTTTAGACTATTTTAGCAAGGTAAATGAAGGTTAAGCAGGATTAGGCACATTTACCTCCGTTTACTAATGAATCTTGATGAGAATTGTTTTGCCTTCATGTAGAGGTTTGCCACCACATTTTCATAGTGCAGGACTGGGAAGATCCAGGTACTTCAATTACTTCATACATAACCTCAAAGCTTCAAGGCTGCATTCTTGCTTTAACCTTGCTATCTGAGAACCTGAAGGTCACCTATAGAATATGAAGAATTCTGCATGTATGTATCATCTACTGCTGTCAGAAATTACAAGGTCTGATCGTGGTTCTCAACAGAATGCTGCAGACTTGCTGATGCTGTTTGTGTAACAGATAATCATTTCCCCATTATTCTTCTGCTTCAGTTTACTGAATATCTATCTGGTCTGCCTAAGAGAACTGAGGAATGGTTTGGATTAGATTTAGTAGAAATACTCCAGGATACATATGACCATGAATTGGCTGCAAGGAACACCCTTCAGGAAGAAGGCACAACAGGGGATGCAGGAGTGCTCTTTATTGTATTAAGGCAGAAAAACAGGATCATATCTATATAAAGATGAGCTGCTGAGAGAATGCCTGAGGCAGCAGCAGGCATGAGAGGAAGATCAAACAGAGGAAATGCCATGACAAAACAAGACCCTGCATGGAATGTACCATAACTGACAGCTAAGGTGGCAGATATTGTGAAATCCTACCAGTTCAGTGGCTGGAAACAGCTGGACTAAAAGACACCACTGAGGCACTGATCATAGCAACACAAGAACAAGCAGTAAGCACCAGGTCCATAGAAGCAGGGACTACCACACTAGACAGGACAGGGGGTGCAGGCTAGGTAGAGAGGCCACAGAGACAGTCCAACACATATTGGCAGGGGTGTAACATATATTTGTAAGATTTGTAAAATTTTATATGCAGGCAGGAACAGTATACAATAAAGACACAACCAAGTAGCAGACATTTGTTGTGTTCAGGAGCATCTTCACTGACAAGAGGCTAGACCAGTGATGGCAAACCAAGTGCTGAACATGGAGAGCATGCGTGCTTCACGCACATGTGCGCTCACCTGGGACGCAACCCGGAAGAAGAGCTGCCCAGTGGGCATGCATGTGCTGGAAAATGAACTTCTGCTTTCTGCCACGTGCATGCGCACTGGCCAGCTAGTCTTTTGGTTTATGGCATCCATGTGCATGTGACAATCAGCTGGCCAGTGCGCATGCTCATGCCGGAAAACAGAAGACCAGCTCTTCCAGTTTCTGGCACTGCTGAATGTACGAAGGCCAGCTGTTCGTTGCACATGCACATGTGCCAGAAACCCGGAAGAGGAATGGACGATACTGCACATGCCAGGCAACATGTTCGCCATCACGGGGCAAGACCCTCCTAAGTCTAGATGGGAGATCCCACAAAAGATTGTTAAGAATTTTTTTTTAAAAACTAAGGTTTTGTGGGATTTCCAGATCCAGAAAGACAGGCAGGCAATGGCCAATCAACCAGCCATTGTAGCAGTAAAAAAGGGAAAGAAGATAGTGGTGGTAATAGACGAAGCGATGCCAAGTAACAGCAACATCAGGGTGAAGGAGTATAAAAAACTGGACAAGTACCAGAACCTGAAGGAGGAATTTGAGAGAATGTGGAAAGTAAACGCTGAAGTGGTTGCAGTAGTGGGACACTCTGGCTTAAGGCTGTGACTCCTAAACCCGGAGAATGGCTCCGGTTGATCCGAGGAATGACATTAGACCTCTGTCCAGAATTGGAATTGGAATTGGAATTTATTGCACTTATATGCCGCCCTTTTCCCTGGAGGGGACTCAGGGTGGCTCACAATCTAAGTCAGGGAAGGGGATACAGATAAGGGATAAAAAGACAAACAAAACAATACACAATTTAAAAGCACACAACAATCATACCATTCAGGGGGGGGGGGCAAAAGCTCTTTAGCCCCAGGCCTGTCGGAACAGCCAGGTTTTAAGGGCTTTGCGGAAGGCCTGGAGGGTGGTGAGGGTTCGAATCTCCACGGGGAGCTCGTTCCAGAGGGTCGGAGCAGCCACAGAGAAGGCTCTCCTCCGGGTAGTCGCCAGCCGGCATTGGCCGGCGGATGGAATTCGGAGGAGGCCTAATCTGTGGGATCTAATCAGTCTATTGGAGGTAATTGGCAGCAGGCGGTCTCTCAAGTACCCAGGTCCAATACCATGAAGGGCTTTATAAGTGACGACTAGCGTCTTGAAGCGTATCCGAAGACCAGTAGGCAGCCAGTGCAGCTCGCGGAGGATAGGTGTTACGTGGGTGAACCGAGGTGTACCCACGATCGGTCGCGCGGCTGCATTCTGGACAAGCTGAAGTCTCCGAATGCTCTTCAAGGGCTGCCCCATGTAGAGCACGTTGCAGTAGTCCAGTCCACTGCAAGAAACTTGCAGTGCACCCATAAGGGTGAGAGGGGAATTTATTTATTTATTTTTTAGTATAAATAAATAAAAGTTTACATTTGTAAAGATAAAAAAACAAATATAAACGAAAAAATAAAAAGTGCATGAAAACCTTATATATTAAGAAAAAAGGTATATAAAGAAATAACTTCCCCTTGTAGCCCTCGTAACACACTCCTTGGTCCTTCCTTACCAACTGTCCTCATGCTTGCTAAAAGAGCAGAGATGCTTCGACTGAGTTTACAGGCAGGTTCAGATGACTATTGCTGTAATGGGACAGAAAGACTCCTGGCTGCATTTAGAATCTTTCCACCCTAGGAATCCTAAGCAGCTGTCAGCCTTTGTTGCAGTAATAGAAGAAGCTGGCAACATAATGATGCATTTTCATGGCTCTCTTTGCTCCTCTCTATGTTTTGCATCTGGCAGGTGTTTTCAGTATAGAAAATAGTGGGATTAGGCTGCATAAATCACAGCCTGAGGAGGAAACAAGGCAGCATCATAGGGCTAGGTGGCAAAACAGGGTTGGCAGCCTGTTCTGGTGACACTATAAATAACAAATAAAAAGGCTGAGTAAAAATAAAACAGAGTTACATGTATTGTGAAACAAGAAAGAAAATGTGTCAAATTCAGTTTGCATATATTTGCAACTTTAAACACTTGACGATACAGTGGTGGGCAAATTGTGACTCCCCACATGTTACTGTATTACAGTTTCCCACATCCTTCTAGTCCTCACCACAGGGCACATTAGCTGGGGCTTCTGTGAAATGGAAATTAAGAAATAAAACACAACTCCATTTCACAGAATGAAGGTTTTAATCAAACCCTGTAACATTTGTACTTACAACCTTATTTACTCTCTTATTTTGTTAAGTGAGTAAGAGGCAAAGATAATCATTCAAAAGAAAGGTAATGTACCCCTCATTCATAACTATGGAACTGGATGAGGACATGTAACAAATGTCACTGGCACAAAATCCACAGAATGCCCATTGGCCCTTTTGTCCCAGATCAAAGGTTCTTGTGAAATGCTCCAGAACTCTACTTCTAATTAGCTGAAGCCATGGTATTTATCTTTGTCTGGCAAATGTGACTTTGCATACACACTGTTCATGCACAGATAGGCAGTTTGGTCAAAGTCCCATGTCCAGTGGAGTCAAGATTGACCTCATCTTAATGATTCACGGCATCAGAGAACTTTGCCTCCAAGTGGTACATCATCATGTAAATATGCAGAGTTGCATTTCAATGAGGCAAAATGACTAACTCATCATAGCAGTAGCACTTAGACTTATATACCGTTTCACAGTGCTTTATAGCCTTCTCTAAGCAGTTTTACAAAGTCAGCATATTCCCCCAATAATCTGGGTACTCATTTTACTGACCTCGGAGGGATGGAAAGCTGAGTCAGCCTTGAGATGATGAGACTCGAACTGCCAGCAGCCAGCAGTCAGAGAAGTAGCCTGCTGTACTGCATTCTAACTACTAATTATAGTAGTTAGCGCAAAGCATATACAGTGTACTAAGTCAAAATGACACAAACCACATTATGGCATAACATGATCAGAGGTGGGTGGCTCCCTATTCGTCCTGGTTCAGCCAAACCAACAGTGGTGGTGGCGGGAGGCTCCGCCCAGACGCTTCTGTGCATGTGCAGAAACGTTGCGCTCGTGCACGAGCGAAGTAAAACCTGTAGAAGCCCATCACTGAGCATGATGTATGAAAATGACCTTAAGATACAGTACTCCTTAAACTTTGCAGAACAGCTCCTCTTTTCAGTTATCTTCATCTTTCTATCTGTGTGTCTTCTTCCTCCTCTGCTCAGCTTATCCAGGAGATAAATGACAAAGCAAGGTCTACTGGCTGGTATGTACTGTAGCTCTTACTACAGTGATTTCAGAGGAATGCGTATAGGGCAACTTTCTAACAGATACAGCCTTTACTGTATCACCTGCTAGAAATAAAAAAGGGATTCGGTTGAAGTTGGCCTATTTTTTCCCCCTGTTTTCTCAGTGTATCTCTCACCTGCAGATAATAAAAGGAATTTGTAGAAGGATTTGCTTTCTGTGTCCGTAATGTGTGTAATTCAATCTAGATTAAATAACTGCAGTTTTTCTTGGAGAAATAGAAACTAAGAAGTCAGATGCATGATACACATTTTATATCATGTAAATCTTTATCAGTGGCCTAAACTAGGTATGCTTTTCATCCTACATGGACTATAGCCGCCAGTGTTGAGATTGGTAGCAAAAATAGATAGACCTATATTGTTTTGTTATACTTTGTTTCAAAAGATAAAAGTGATGTCTTTAGCCTTATGAGACCCCAAGAAAAAATGAGCAAATTCAAAGATGGTTTAAAATGCACTATGGCCATCTGAAATCTCTGAAAGGCTTAAGGTACCAATTTTGTACCCAAATAGAAATAACATGACGGAGATGGTGCCCATAGGTGGAAATCTCTGGCTTAAATAGTACTGTTGTACTGTTAAAAAGACATGCCTTGTTTTGGGGATTGCTATTGAATCAATGTGTAAAACAAGAGTTTCTAACCTTTCCCATTCAGAAGGGATATTTCTGAGCAACTGAAAAAGGTACTGACCAAATGACTCTTTCCGCGGTGGCAGGGTAGCTAGAGTGCAGTACTTCAAGCTATTTCTGCTGATCACCGGTGCCAGCAGTTTGGCAGATCAAATCTCACCAGGCTCAAGACTTACTCAGCCTTCCATCCTTCCAAGGTCGGTAAAACGAGAACCCAGATTGTTGGGTGGTAATATGCTGACTCTCTAAACTGCTTAGAGAGGGCTGTAAAGCACTATGAAGTGGTATATAAGTCTAAGTGCTATTGCTATTGCTATTCCCTGCCGTGTCTCTGTTCCTAGTCTTTCCTCATATCTCTCCTCGAACCATAGTGTTCATGGAATGTACAATACCTTTGGATAATGCTGCAAGCAAGGTTTTTTTTTGTACACTTAGGATACAATTCTTTGTACATGGCCTGCAGCTTATCTTGCTGCTACAGTCCCAGGCTGCTTTATATCGGAAAGGAATTCTGTAATGCCACGTTCTTAATTTGAGTTAAACTTCTCACTACTCGGCAGGGCAACTTGGGCCTGACATGTTCACTGTGCCAGGCAGGCCATTGATTTCCTTCTCCTTTACTGGGGTACATTTTCTGGAATTGCTACTGTTTCTGGTAAGCAAGTTAGATTTCACTTCCTCCCCAAATGGTCTAGTGGCCTGGAATATGAATTTGGAGGAGCTTTTGTGAAAATAAGTGATTGATTCAAGTGAAGACGCTAATTCAATGTAGCTGCAAAATTTGATAAAAGCTTTTAAAAAGCAAACCATGAGTCTTATCTGTTAGATCACATTATGGGATCCCAGAAGATGTAACACCACAATAGCATACATAATTTATTATCTGATTTATATTATGGCATGCAATCATACTGATTATTTATCATTTATTGCTATTTGAAGATATGAATACAAGGGTGTTGTGCTATGTAAACAAACATCATCAAACAAACATCAAACAGCCCCGAGAACATGATGAGATTGAATTAATCTTATCCTGGAATATCCAAGATGGTCAAGGGTAGAAGCAGGAGCTCAGTCTGCCACGAGTTGTGTTGGCTGTCTTCCTGATTCAATTAAAATAATCTTTCTGTGAGATTTAGAATAGAATAGAATTCTTTATTGGCCAAGTGTGATTGGACACACAAGGAATTTGTCTTTGGTACATATACTCTCAGTGTACATAAATAAAAATAAAATAGAGTACATTCATCAAGAATCATAAGATATAACACTTAGTGAAAGTCATAGGTTACTAATAAGCAATCAAATCGTACTAGGAAACAAATACAGTTTATTTCGGAGTATAAGACGCACCAAGGTTTTGAAGAGGCAAATGAAAAAAAAAAGTCGGTAGGTAGATAGAGGGATAGACAGGGAGAGAAAGAGAGAGAAATACAGTAGGTAGGGGGAGAGAGAGAATAGTTAGGTAGGTAGGTAGATAAGGGGATAGAGAGAGAAATGTAGAGAGAGGGAATGTAGGTAGGTAGGTAGAGGATAGAGATAGAGAAATAGAAAGAGATAGAGAGAGAGTAATACAATAGATAGGTAGGGAGAGAGAGAGTAGTTAGGTAGGTAGGTAAGGAGAGAGAGAGAGAGAGAGAGAGAGAGAGAGAAAGAGAGAGAGAGAGATACAGTAGATAGGTAGGGAGAGAGAGAGAGTAGTTAGGTAGGTAGGTAGATAAAGGGAGAGGGAGAGGGAGACAGAGAAATACAGTAGGTAGGTAGGTAGGTAGGTAGGTAGGTAGGTAGGTAGGTAGAGGAATATATATAGAGAGAGGAGGGGGAGGGGGAGAGAAATACAGTAGATTGGTAGGTGTTTCTGCCCGCACAGCACTTGATCAATGTAATTATCTTCAATCAGTTAAAAAGCTTTCCAAAAGGAAAAAAAAAGTTTTTGCACTCTGCAAACCTCCCAAAAACGGTCTGTTTTTCACAAAAATGGGTGGTTTTTAAAAAAAGGCATGAATAGCTTTTTTTGGGGGGGGGGCCTTGCAGTGTTCCTGGGGGGGTGGGGGGCCTCATGAAAACGGGCCCTTTTTCATCAAAAAATTGCATGCATAGCCTTATGGAAGCTTATAGAGTGCTGCTGAGAGCGGGTGGGGGGGGGGCAAAAAACAGTGGATCTTATACTCTTATACTCTTATACTAAAAATTTTGTTTTTTATAACATACATGCATTAGATGTCACATATTACTATATTACATGTTCTTTGGTTGGTTTTGGCTTTGTATGTTGGGTGAACCAAACTATTTCACTTGGAGATCATGATTTGTGTTTTTGCTTCTAGTGAGCCTAACCTAGTGCTATGTACTCAGTAACTAGGTGAACAAGTGACAGATACTGCAACGTATAAATTTCCCCCCAAAATGCTGCAACCATCTTCAGTAGAGTAAGTTCTGCTAGTTGGGTAAAATTAATATATAAAACAAAGATAAACCTCATCATCATCTTTCAACAACTCTATAACCCCTTGTGAGGTAGAGACTGGGCTACTGAATGGAGTTAGCAGAGTGTTTAATGGCCAGATGCCCTTCCTGTTGCCAATGCGGAGTTTTGTTCAGCAGATATATTGTCATTGTGCCCAGAGAGAGAAATATCTGCCTCTACCTAGGATTGAACTCACAGCCTCCAGATTGTGAGGCAAGAGTTCCACCTCTAGGCCACCGCACCACTCTTATATAAAATAAAGATCAATGTCTTATATTTTTTTAAAATAGTAAAGCCTCCATCCTTTTTTTTCTATTATGAAATATCAATTTATGTATTATTTAGGCTTAGTCTATATTTACTTATCTGGGAGTCAACCCTATTTAAGCGCATAAGATAAGCTAGATCTGTATGGCACTGCATGGTCAATATCTTTCCATTTTAAATTTATATGGAATGGTGCCGGGAGCAGAGAAACTATGGTAACAATTACCCAGCTAAATGTCAATTTGCAGCATCTACTTTGAAGATGTCTTGGAGGTACAGTTGCATTGTCTAATATGATTGATGGAGCCCCAAGATGTGATAAATGTTATTGCAAGGTGAAGACAACATCAGCCATGAGATTTTTATTGGTGGCAAGCTCAGTGAGTGGGCAGCGTTTGGTTATTTATTACAGCATAACTGTGTGGGCCATAATTGCTGCAGAGGTGTATTTTCAGTTCAGCTTTTAAAAGATGTTTTGGAAAATTGGGAGGTAAGTTCAGTTCTTTATATTCTGATAAAGCACCACAGATGTAGGAATACATAAATACCTAGTACTTTTTGTTCCAGTGGGAAGGGGAGAGTAGAACATGATCCCTCCAAATCCCCTTTTTTCCTTATTCCGATGAGCTGAAGGTATTACACTAGAGTTTTATTGATAGCAATTGGGATGTTTGCGTGTGTGGGAGGGGGATGATGCATTCTAAGACCCCCTTTCCGCCTTTCCTTGCTGGCAGACTTCAGAGTACCCCTCCAAGTCCAACAGAATTATAAAGGAAGATTGCTCTAATAACAGCTAGTCACATCGGGATCTTAGCAATTCTGGCTATGTTGAACATCTCATGTTGCTCTGGACTGTCAGGAACCAGCAGGAGATTATAAATAAGATTGCTTAAAATTAATTTCCATGAGATTATAACTATAATTAATGATTCATGTTTTGTCACTTGTCCCCTTTGGTGGACTTCTCTGTTTGTAGTAATCAGTTCCCTAGATCAGTGGTCTCCAACCTTGGCAAAGCTGGCTGAGGAACTTTGGGAGTTGAAGTCCACAGGTCTTAAAGTTGCCAAGGTTGGAGACCACTGCCCTAGATCATCTATGCCTTGTTCAACTATATTCAATTATGCATTGTATGATACAGCTGGCTGTTTTGCTTGCTTCTTTTCCCTGCATTTTCTTTCTGTCATTGATGTAAAAAGGATTTAGCTTTGGATTAGGAAAATGGGGACAATCTTGTTCTTTGTAAAGAGCATCAGCTGCAGTCAACAAACTACATTACTTGTACTACTGGTAGTTGGTTGTAGATGTAGAGCCCTGTGGCAGAAAGGAAGAATACAGATCATCATTATCACCATCATGGAAAAAATATATAAATTAGTTGATCATATTTAATTAATAATATCCTTATCTAATTACAATCCGGTTTAAATTCTGTGAAGCAGGATTATATAACATTTCATCATCCTGCTGTTCTTGGGTTTTTAACCACATGGTCACATGGTTATGAGAGCTGTAGTCCAACACATGTTGTCAAAGATTTGCCCATCTCTTATGCCACTTGAAACTGCTTGTTCATACTTCAGTTCCTTAAAAAGATGTTAGTTCCATTATCTCAGCTAAATAGCAGTAGCAGTTTGAAAAGTACACTTCAAATGCATATTTCTGCTCCTCCCCAGCCATCTGTCAAGATAATAGATATCACCAAATGTCTTTGATTTGAAGCAAGTGTACACTCTAAACAGTTTGTAGTTATAAATTCTATTCAACCAGATTTCTCTGCCCTGTGTTTATTCCATATGTACTGGATCACATCTCCCATATTGGCTACAGTTTATGCAAGCTGTTGTCAAACACATTTGGAAGGCACAATTAGGAACTGAATAAACAGTTTTCTAGAACTGTTAATGATCACTGTACTACTGCATTTCACAACCCATTACTCTCTACATAGTTGCATAGTAAATGGAGAGAGCATGCAGAAAAACATAAATAAGCTTGAGCCAAATACAATGGATGAATCATTTTCTCAGTATAAAGGGAAGCACAACACACTTCCATTCTTAAAATACCTGTTTACAAAACCTTGAAGTGTACAAATGATCTGCTTTACCTAAAGCATAGAAACTAATAAGGGTATTAGGAAATGAAGCATAAACAGTGAATATATTTAGTACAATATACCTTGTAAACACAAAGAATTCATTTGGTTTTATTGCTGACTTTTATTATTGGTACCATAGTAGCCAGAGGAGAATACTAGAGGCTTCTGCAGAGTAATATAAGAACAACATCTGGCAAATCTACATTTCAAGGCACTAGTTCTTTCCAATATCATTATGGCTACTGCATATTTACTAAATACTTGGTATCGGTGGAGGCTTGTCAGAATTACAAATAAAAACCAACACGGATAATATGTTATTCTTCTGCAATGGTAGTGTTGCAATAGGAGTGTAGGTTAGCAGACATCAAATATCTTTATCTGCAACAGTTCGTATAATAGTTTGAGAATAGGTTGAGATTGTTTCAGCCCCAAGACCTCTAATCATTTGCTTGACTAGATAAAACAATGGCAGCCTTGTGCCCGCAAGCATCCACTATCTTGAAACTTCAGAGAAAAGCAGCTGTTAGATGGCTCAATTAATCTAAAAATGTATTTCTGGAGCTCTTGAGCTGGAGCTATTTCCAACATGTCTGTAATCTGCTGCGTTGAGTTACTGATTATGATTTGGGAGTATTTTTTGATTTGCTCATTTTATATGGAAAAGAACAGAGCTGATGTGGACTACAGTTCATCTCTTTCATTTCTCTCTCCTTGGTGCAATTTGTCAAATCAGCCCAAAGCAAGCTAATTGTTATATTGGATGGGTTCACACATTGTGCCTTAATTTGGCTTGTTTGATGTTGATTTAGCATATTGTCCATCACAGGGGTCTCCAACCTTGGCAATTTTACGACTGGTGGACTTCAACTCTCAGAATTCCTCAGCCAGCACTGGCTGAGGAATTCTGGGAGTTGAAGTCCACCAGTCGTAAAGTTGCCAAGGTTGGAGACCCCTGGTCGATCAGACTAAGGCATTTGCAAAACACTATGGATTTGAACTGTGAAAAAATGATTCTTGAGAAAGGCATTTAGGAACATTTGCAGATTCTGCTTGCCAAAATAGTAACACATTACAGTTTTTGTTATTGTTATCTTATTTATATTTATTATATTTTAATTATAATATTGCTAAGACTTAGAATTGTTAGCTTAGGTGTGAGATTCTGAGATTTAGAATCTTTGGAGATTGAGCAGCATATAAGCCAAAATACTAACTAATAAATAGAAATTGGATTCAGTAGATGATGTAGTTTGCTTGCTTTTGTTTACCATGAAGTCTGAACAGGCAGTTGTTTTTTGTATATCATATCATATTGCTTAGTGTAACATATTCTGCAAGTTTAGTCATGATTTATTCATTAATTTATAGCTAAATGAATTATGCCTTGGTGCTCTATGAAGGTCAGGTATGACTGCAATTGTATAATCAAGAGCACATTTGCATTTCTTCCTGAATCAGATGGCTCTCTAGGCAGTCACTGACATTCTTGTCACCTCACAGCTTACCTATTGCAATGGCACTAGCCTTGAAAACTATTCAGAAATGTAGAATCGCCCACAATGCAATGGCACAGGTGAGGTGGGCTTGTCTAGGCATGTCCACATGATACCTGTGCTTCATGAACTGCAATGGTTGCCAATATGCTACTTGGTATGATTCAATATGCTACTTGGTATGATTCAAGCTACTGATTGTACGGTACCAGAGGTACATCAGTAGGGTCTGACCAGTTCCGGAGAACTGGTAATGGAAATTTTGAGTAGTTCGGAGAATCGGTAAATATCACCTGAATGGCTTCGCCCCCATCTATTCTCTGCCTCCCAAGTCCCAACTGATCAGGAGGAAATAGGGATTTTACAGTAACCTCCTCCTGGAGTGACGAGGGAATGGAAATTTCACAGTATCCTTCCCCTGCCATGCCTATCATGCCACGCCCAACAAGCTATGGCATGTTCCTCAAGCCAGGCCCACAGAACCGGTAGTAAAAAAAAATGAATCCCACCACTGTACAGAACTAATATAAAGGTAGAGAATATAACAATTATATAAAACCCTACATATCATAGGTCCTGGTTACAAGAGGTACCATGCATTTCATAAATTTAGTGCTGCTGTAAATTTGAATGCTTGTTAAACAGGGTAGTTATTAAGGAGGCTCTACATATATTACTTCTGAAATGTTGATGAAAAAAGAAGCCTTGAGGGAATAGGGCAGAAAAAGGGGTTCATTCAACCGTAGTCAGTTTCTGAATTAAAAGGCATGAGGCTTTATCTTGATAGCTCCATCTTGAATTCATTCTAACAACACTGCCAAATATTAACAAAAATGACCCTCAGTCTTCTGAGAGTCATATACTAAAAGTGATATACTATTTTTTTCAAAATCTGATAAACATCAAACACTTCCTCAAATAATTTAATTCTTCGTAGTTTTAGACTTCCATTTTTCTTTCCCTCGTGCCTCCAAAACACAAAATATGCAAGAACCTAAATCCAATGGTGAGAGAAGTGAAGTTTGTCAGGGTAATGATGATTTAAAGCTGACCAGCCAATGTAAGGCTGATACAGCTGTAAAGCTCATGAAATGTAAGACTGATGCAATGAAGATGAATCAACATTGCTATAGCCAGTTTAAGACTGAAGGGGTCCACACAAATCTTTACCACTTTAAGAGGTGTTTATATAAAGCAGCCAGGAGAGAGCATATTTCTCTCTCTTTGTGTATCACTCTCCTTGTATCCGGTATCCATTGCTAAGTTCTCTATGTAGAGTTAAGAAGACAATTGATTGCTTGTCAGGTATTTGCTACCATGTATGTTTCTGTATATGTCTTGTATATAAACCACTGTTAATTGTCTAAGTCTCTGTGTGCTGTGTTTTGCTCCTGGGTTGTCTCCTAATAGAAGTCATGTTGCAAATGCTCTGACAAAGTTCTACATTGAGGCAAATGCAGAGGTACAGAATATGTGGTACCTGGCTCAATAGTAGTAACTGCGATAAAGATTTTGGAGTAGTACAAGGGCCCCCATCCCTGAAAACTGTGCCACAGGAGAGATGGGCAAGCACGCACATGTGTGCGAAGCTCCACTTCTGCAAGCGGAAGACTCTTGCGCTCATGTGTGAAGCTCCATTCGCGTGAATGGAGCTTCACTTATGAGCGCAAACACCGTCCGCTCAAGTGCCCTCCACTTGCATGGGCGGAGCTTCATGCACAATAAACAACAAATATAATTTTTGAAAAAGGTGTATAAAATAATTCAGGTTTGGCCCATTACATTTGGTTATATGCTATAACTTCTAAACTTCTATATATAGAAATCAGAGGAAAGTGAATTCACAGGAAACAAACCATGAGCAAGATCAGGCGTTTCTGACTTCATAGGTTGTCAAGATAAGTTTCCTACAGTGTTAGACAGACTGTAGGATTTTCATCAGAGTTTTAAAATATTTAATTAAACATACTTCACAGCTAATTTCACATCAGAGGAATCTCCAGCACCTTGTGCACTTTCTGGATATATTAACCCTCAACTCCCATAACTTCCAGTCTGGTTATTTGGAATTATGGGGCTGCACTTGGGAAGTGATTATACATGTCATGTCTCAAGATGAGAGGCGGGTTCCTACCAGTTCAGCCAGCTTCGGCTGTACTGGTAATGGTATGCCAGCCTGGGTCACCAGAATCGGCAATGACCCAAGCCTGCCATGCCTCCGAACCAATTCCTCGGTCGGCACCGCATGAGTTTCCCTGCCCCCCATTTTTAATGTTCGGCAAATGTTCAGACCTATTTATAGGCAACTGCACATGCACCAAACAGGCACCGAACCGGCAGTAATGCTGGCAGCAATCCACCCCTTCTCAAGATATTTTGATTTTTCTAAGCTGCGGTATGCAATGTGCACACTCAGCAAACTGGTTGTTAAACCAATAGAATCCTATCCCTGAAATAGCTGCATGTTTATTTTCCATTCCTCATCCTTTATTAATTTTTTTGCAATGTTTAGTCAAGTCACATCCAGAAATGAATAAATGAAATCAAAGTTAAGCCTCCCTTTAATATTACAGCAGACTATCTGCACAGTTGTTATTATCATGCCATTTTATCTTCTTCTCAGTCCTTTAAATACTCGATTGATAAATTACTGTGTATTTTTATTTTAATTGTTTTAAATTTATGCTTTTAACTATTCTCATTATGATAAGAATATAAATGTTGATTAAATAAAAATAAAAATATGTGTGTACCAATTGTACATTATGCATGGATGTAATATTTAATACTTTATGAAAGTTCACAGTCTTGATTTTTTTCCTTTAAAAAAATAATTTAAAAGCATCTTCTGTTTTGCTTTGAGAAGAACTGATACAGACGATCCTCATATATAAACTTGGGGAAAAAGCTTTTCCAGTGTTTTAGATTCAATAACAATTATGTTCTTCAAAATTATTTAATTGTTCATCAGTAGGGATGCTCAAAGGTTGTGACATTCCTTGGACATTGTAAGGATATTTTGATTACTTTAATATAATTTAGATGTGCTTGGTAAATAGCTACATAAATAACATAACTTTTTAACATTTTGTTTGTTTCATTTGAAATGAAACTTATTCATTTGTACATCTGTGAATAGAGAAAGCTATTAATTTCACTTTCTCTCATGTTCAAATATTGAAATCCCTTAAGAATTTTTTAAAAAATATTCCACCTATAAAGAAATATGTTAATGTTAGTAAGTGCTTGTCAAAAATAATCAAATTAAATTCCAATTAGTTTGCATAAGACAAATTTAGTGGATACAGATATTCCTTCCAAACACAGATTAAGTATATAACCCATAGGCATTAAAGCTGAGGAACGGAGTTTTTAATGATACAATTCTAAAACATAATTTCAAAACTAATACATTTAGGTAGTTTGCTTTTTTCCAATCCCTTCCAATTGAAGCTTCCAAAATAGTCACTTATCTTATCTACATATCTTGGTACTGCTATTCCTTTCAATGAGAGAGAATGGGAGCCTGCTAATCATGTCTACTGTGAATCAACCATTGGGTTCTTAGATCAATAAACTTTTCTCTGGCCTTTGAGGAAGGAGGAAAATGCATCTCTTGAAAAGCCATTGTCTCTATGGGATTCCTTTTGATGCACTTCTAAAATGAGGCTAATGGTTAGTTGTGCTGCTCTATTTGTGTTGGGAAAGTGAAGGACAAGGAAGGGGTTGTGCCTGCCTTTCTCTCCTCTCCTTTGCCATAAATGAATTCTCCATCTTCCCATTGCTGCACCAGTGGTAGTATTCTACTGTTTTGGACTGGTTTGCCCGAACTGGTAGCGGAAATCGTGGGTGGCTCCTTCCACCCACCCCAGTTCTACGGAATCCCAATTAGGCCCCTTTTCCCCATCAAAAGCGCATCTAGGGAAGGCTGTGCGCATGCAGGGAAGTGACAGGTGCGCTCACATTTGCAAACCGGTAGGAAAGGTAAGTAAATACCACTCCTGTGCTGCACCCAGGTCGAGTGCAGACCTTTCCAAAGATGGCATTTAGCTGAAGCTGCTGCTATGCTGGGATCATAACATTATATAGTTTGATTCCCAAATGTCTTGGTGAAATTAAAATGAAACATCAGCCATGTGCACTTAGGTACACATATATTGGTAAAATTAGTTGCATGGTTTCAATTTTTTGGACTGCAAAAGAACTAAAGAAACAAATGGAGAGACGTTACCCAACTCAAACACATTAAGGAAAAATCCAGTAATAAATTGAATGTGCATATTTGCTAAGTTTCTTCCTGAGTTGTCAAAATAGAAGGGTGCAATTGGACTGCTTGATAACAAGTTTACGTTTTCTAGTTTACAGTTGATTTGCATCAGGGGTGGGTTTCGCCAGGCACTACTGCTTGTGTGCGTACTTTGGGTCTGTGTGCTTGATGTGCACTGCATGCACATGCACAGTGCAGTTAAAATTGTTTTGCGCGTGTACAGAAAAACAAGATGGCGCCACTGGTGGCACCACCCAGGGAACCGGTTCAGGGGCGTGGCAGACCAACGTCACTGCCGGTTCCAGTGACCCAGGCCGCCAAACTACTACTGGTTTGGCTGAACTGGTCCGAACTGATAGGAACCCACCACTGATTTGCTTATTGTTTTGCACTCGCTCCTCCCTAATTGTGTTCACCACTGCTGAAAGGGCCTTGGACTCTTCTCCTCTAAACCTGTCAGAAATGTTTCTGCTAACATTGAAGCTTACAGACATTTTTCTGAGATGTCTCTCTGGAGACAGAAGGTCACCTTGTCCTCAGTTTGATGGAACTGTGAAGCTGGACTGACCGAGCTAGGAGACAAGAGCACTTATTTTGTCTCTAATCTTCACATTTTTATTTGGTTTCTTTTTCTTTTTAGAGCTAGTACAAGAAATATGTGCATGAACCTTCTTGTTTCTGCTTTAGTCCAACTATGTGCCTTTATCTTTCTGCCTCCAACAAAGAGTGATTGTTGAGCTGTGTACTTTTCTTTTTTTGTATTCCCCTGTGCTTGTTCAACAATGGGCTGTTCCAATCATGGGTACAGCACAAGGTGAGGAGAGTAGTCTTGAAGCACAGCGGGCTCTGATTGGTTGGGGATGAGGTAATGTTATGCAGTATAAATAGAGTTGCAGTCTTGAGGATGTTGTTTGTCAGTTTGCCTAAGCCTTTTCACCATGTAAAGCAAAATACTGGCCTTTGAAAAATGCCTGCAAAGATCTGGACAGTTTAAGTAGAGGCAGGGGGAAAAGCCCCAGCAAAATACCTTTTCCATCAGCTTGGATAGCACGTCTATATCTTCCCTTGCTCGAGTTTTCTAAAGATCAAAATACTACATGCCTTTTTGTTATTAGGAAGTAAAACAACTGTAGGCATGAGTATAAAATAACATGGATACAAAAGGCATTTTTAGTGTATAATTTAGTGCAGGTGAATTCAAAAATCTACCCTAGTTTGGACATATTATATGCTGATAGAGCAGTTAGTCTGTGTTATGCTTCTTGAAATTCATGTCTGTTCTGGAAGAGATGGCATTTCTCTGGAATGGAAACAAACACTACAATTCTATGCACTGTTTCTAGGAAAACCGAATGTACTATAGCAGCTGAACCTTAAAAAAAAAACTCAGTTTGGGACAAAATGAACACCAATTTTCAAAACGGGATAGAACAAAAGTCTCCAACTTTCTTGGGCCAGTGAATACATTTGGAATGTTGTGAGAATTTGTTGGACCCTTTCAAAGCTATGCTGATGATTCATCAATTATAAATTACCTGTTTACCAGAAGACAAGAGTGCGTTTTTGACTTCTTTACTTCCTCTTTTACCCCTTTGAATGTTGAGAGAAATGAAGTGAGACTGCTTATTATACACAATGAATTATGCAGTTCCAGAATGTCACCTATCCCCTTCCCTTCTCTCATTATATAGGACCACAAAACATTTTACTTTAAATATATATATTGTGATTTACAAAAAATGAATTTATAAAATGGAACAAAAAGTATCAAAAAAGCAAAAAGAAGCAAACATAATTTGAAGGAATGTATCACTACACTATGTTTATAATCTTCAAGACAAATACAATATTTAAACTTCCATATTTCTACTCAAAAAGACAGATGGCTAAGCTTAAGTATGTGTGGCCTTTAGTTAAAAGATTCCTCAAGATTTTTTGTTCAAAGGCATTATTAAAATAAAGATTATGCTTGAGGCTGACAGTTTCCTTTGCAACATGGGAACATATCTTTGGGTTTATTATGTTTGGTCACATGGTCAGCCAGATGTTTAGACTGGATTTGGGATTTTTATTCATTCATTGAAAACCTGGGATAGGCAGATGTTGTTTGATGGTGTTAGAAGTTAAAGCTGTTCCATGTAAAGCTGCCTTTTGCAATTGACTGATAATGATTTTATCAATTCAGATCAGGGTTGGGTTCCAGATTCTTTTACTGCCTGTTTGCTCAGGGACGTACTTTGGGCGCACGCACGCTTGACGCGCACTATGCATGCATGTGAAGTAGTAAAAAATTGCTTCTGCACATGCGCAGAAGCAAAAAACAAGATGGTGCTGCCTATGGTACTGCCAATAGAATCAGTTCGGATGCGTGGGCAGCCCAGTTACTACCTACTCAGTCGAATTGGTCCCAACTGGTAGGAACCCACCTCTGATTCAGATAGTGTTCAAGTGGTGCCACAGTTGTTTAAGGATTGCACCCAAGGCCCCTATGGCTCTATCTTTGCTATCTTTTGCTTAGGGTGGATAAAAATCGATGACTTTTTAAAAATTAAATTTGATTTTTTTATTTAAATTGGATTTTTAAAATTTTAAATCAGATTTTTTTTATTTTTATCAAATTTATTTTAATAAAATGCTTTTGGAGTAAAAAAAATCTTTCAGTTAAGATACATTAATAATTTAGTTTATTTAGCATTAAATGGAGTTTAGTTATGTAGCATGAGGCTATATATTCTGCTATATATACATTTTTGGTAAACTCATTCAATGAATTCAAGTTCTGCAAGCTAAACAGGAAACCTTCATTTTGTATCCAAATAATATTAAAGATTCTAACTACCAACAACAATGAGTCCTTACATTTAAGGAGCACCTGTCATTTCAGATTCATCATAGCAGTGCCTATTAGCCGTCATCCACTCACCTGTTGCCTGCCATGTCCCTCACCTTGTTGTATTACTGCCGCCTCACCAGCCATCCCATTAAAGTGAATGGGACTGTCAGTGAGTCAACAGCGGATCAGAGCAGGAGTCTTTTTAGTAGTGATTTACTAGTGATTTAAATCATGATTATTTGAAGGTCATTGTATTTTGTGGTTGTCTTCAGTTCTTTTTCTTCTCTTCTGTATTATTATTCTAACAGTCCAATTCAGTTGGCATGTGGACACTAAGGGAAATATCCATGATTCACATTGCCTGAATTGGGGAACTACAACATAGAATGGCAATTATTTTTAAAAATGATTAAGCTATGTTATCTATCCAACCTCAAAACTAGGGGCATTGATATGAATCGTTGATGTACCTATATAGATTATTTCTGTTTTGAAATAGAATAATAAAATGTAGAAATGCCATATAAACATAATGGAGTAATTTTTAGATCCTCTATATTTATTATTAATTTATTTATTAATTAGACTTATATACCGCTTCATAGGGCTTTCAGCCCTCTCTAAGCGGTTTACAATTATTATTATTTTTTAGCAAATTGAGTCAGCAACTTGCCCCCACAGTCCGGGTCCTCATTTCACCCACCTCAGAAGTATGGAAGGCTGAGTCGACCTTGAGCCGGTGAGATTTGAACCGCTGAACTGCAGATCACAGTCAGCTAAAGTGGCCTGCAGTACTGCACCCTAACCACTGCGCCACCTCGGTTCATAAATACAGCAGATTAAATTTTTTCAATTTTTATTTTAAACTAATTTGGGCAATATAAATAAATGTACAGGATGTAGAATGGGCACATTCCACTTAGTTGTATAAAACACTCGATATAACTATCTTAAGGAGCACACTGAGGTATCACAGTATATCCCTGACTTGAAAATAAACTAGGCTGCATGTGAATGTGTTTAAAAAAATCAGGAAGAGTCTAGTAGCACCTTTTGCAACTAACACATTTTATTAAAATGCATACACTTACTTTATCAGATGCTCTGGAAATCTGTCTCCCTCTCCTCCCTCCCTCCCTCCCTCCCTCCCTCTCTCCCTCTCTCTCTCTCTTTCTCCATGTAGAATCTAATATCTTCAGGCTCATTTTAAAACAAACTGGACATATAAATATTTCTGCTTGTTTTGCTCATTTTAATGTTGCCAAAACCCTTAATTGTTGGCATTGGCCACTATTTTTCTGATTTATACTACATAATAATTTCCTCCTTTATTCTGTAAGGCGTGTGCATCTTGTAATGAGCCAGAAAGCATGTTGTGAACCAATTTTTGTGTTTCACAATACTGGGTGGATTATATAAATAACAGGAGTATCTAGTGAACTTCCATACATAGTTCTGAATTATATAAATAATCTGGAGCTGTATGACAGTTTCTATTTAGGGCAGTCTTTTGTGACATTTTGTTAATTAGATTAATGGCATATGAATGACATTATAACCACTCTAAGTTTATAGTTTTGATTATTTCCTTTAGACTTGGAAGTGTCAATTCCAGAGGAAGTGTCTAACAATGCCTGTAGAGATTCTCAGTCACCCAGGTCATGGTTGTGCTTTTCAAAGAGGCAATTGGGATTTGGTTTTTATTTGAAGATGTTTTGCTTCTCATCCAAGAAGCTTCTTCAGCTCTGACAGGACAGTAGGGAATGGAAGGATTTATATTTCTTGCAGACTGCTGGTCATTTGCATCCTTTAGAGGGTTGTTGAAGCATTTGGAGGTTTATCTGTGTCCTTAGGGTCACCTGAGTAATGCTCCTGGTTCCTGTAGTCTGCAATTTTTCTCTGGAAATCCATTCCTACTCCCACACCATTCCAAGGGTGCTCATCCCAAATTGTATAGTTAAAAATCTGTAGAGATTCTCAGTCATCCAGGTCTGAAAGGTGCTTTTTTTCAGGAGGCAACTGGACTTTCTAGTTTTATCTTTGTCTAACAATGCATTACCTGGCAATATGAGCATGGTTTACCATCATCTTCTGTTGTATGTTATAATCATTCAAAGTGGAAAAAAACTAAGGAAGAAAATATTTCAAGTCACATGTATGGAAACATGATATATCATTCTGCTTCCACAAGTTACATACATGATGCTGAGTGCAAAGAAGTATGTGAGCATCTATTATCATAGTTCCTAATTATGGTTGTCTAGAAACACAGTAAGAGGAAAGAATAATTATGTTTTAACAGGCAGAATGATGCAGAGAAAAGATTAATACATTCTTTACCATGCCTTAGAGACCCGGACAAGATCTTTCACATTTTATCTGCTACTTGCAAGCCTGTGGCTTAGAGAGAATGTATGCCCTGGAGGACAGGGCTTGGTTCCAGCAAAATTAGGAACTCCCACAGCTGTACTCGGCTGGCTGCCCAGTTGCCTCTGGAAAGGATTCATGGATCTAAACTTCATGACAGGGGGGAAAAAACCTGGGATGTGTGTGGAACTCAAATTCCTCTGAAATGAGCCATTTGGAGTTTTTAATTTAAAAAAAGAAAAGAAAAAAAAGGCTGAGAAAGCAAGTGCCAAGGGAAAGGGTAAACCTCAGTAGCATCTGGATGTTTTCCAGTACTTTAAAGTGTGCAAGGGAAATGACACTTTATTCAGCACTTTGATCAACAGTATTAATAAAAAGTTGAAAGGGAAAAATGAAGCAGCCATGCTGTTGGTCTCTGGCTAGACAACAAACAACAGAGTTCATAACTAACATCACTGAGAACATCTGATCTTCAGTGACACTGACTGCTGGGATTCTTGAACTGGGTTGGATGAAATTTCTGAGGTTCAATATGGGCAGAACTAATGTCAAAGATCTGGGTTTTCCTTGATCCCACTGTCCCAGCAGTGCTGCATGTCCCCCATTTCATGGAGCACATAAGAAGCTAAGATGAACATGAGAAAATTATTACATTAATTTATTTCATGGTAAAAGCCAAACAAAACTTTTCCAAAGTCATGGAGTCAATTTGCATAGTATTTAAAAGATAGCACACTAAAACTGGGAAAACTGAATTTTAGATCTGCTTAAAGATCGAAGCCAGCTGGTGATTTTGAACCCGTCACCAATCTGTGGGAAGTTAGGTTAGGGAATGGAAAAAATCTATGTGGTTATTAAGAGTTGAAAATAAACTTGATGCTACATAATCCATCAATCAATCAATCATTCAATCAATCAATCAAAGCATACAGTATCTTAGTGCTTTTAATCCATCATTTTTGTCAGCCACTTTTTACATTATATTGCACCAGCAGGAATATTCATTATTATTAGCTTCCTTTATTATTTTATAAAAAGGAAGAATACAAATGCTATATAAAAATAAGTGCGAACTGCCTCTTCATCATCCAACTATTAACACTGTTAAAATTAAGAATTGTGCTAATGTGGCAAATATAGTTTCCATAGGCTTCTGGAACAAACCACTGTGATGAAGAAAATGGCAAGATAAATGTCCCGACGTTGGATGCAAGTCTTGTATTGTTGTGTTGCAACATATGCTTCATTTTTTTCTCTCCCTTTCTTTTCCACTGTGGATGCCTATGACAGGTATGATATCAAGTATCAGTCTCCTGCTATGCTTTTCATCTTGCTAATTGCCCTTTATTTTACTTCCTGGAATGACTGGGCAGCATGATACAGTTATGCAAAGAAACAAAATTATTACTTTCTCCGGTATTCTTGAAGCAAACAAACACGCCCGTGGAGTAATTTCATGCAAGAAAAATAGCTCAGTTATCACACTGAATTTTCTATTGTTGAAAGAACTGCAAGGCAGTTTGGAATTGTCCCAAGAGACTAAAGGAATGGAGTCACATTCTTCATGAGACAAAAATTTCCCTTATTTTAAACCCTCCTATTAGGGAGCCTTATATATGTATGTATGAAATTCTATTAACAAACATTCTAAAACATACTCATACTAACACATGTGAATTATCTAGATTTATTACCCATAACCTCTAATCTTCTGATTCTGTGGGATTTAAAGTGCAATATATCGGTTTAAAAAAGGCTAGTTTGAATCTGTCTGACTGATGTCTGTCCATAACACTTTTAATAGATGCTAGAATTTCAGAAAAATATTGACAGAGAATTTGTGTTTCAAGAAAGAGAGAGGTGGAGGAAATGAGGAAGAGTTAAAGAGAAGACAAAATGTATTTATCTCCCTCACAAAAAGTCAGAGTAATTGTTTTCTCTGCTGGAGTGCTTACTTCAAAGCTCCCCTGGAGTGTTACAAATTAACACTTCGTTTATTAAATGCTTCAGAATAAATATCAGCTTGCAATGCTATCCATCTATTAGATTTTGTTTGGCAGATTGCATGTTTTGTTTCACAATAAAGATTTTGGACATTATTTTGTTCAAATTTTCATCTTGCAAAAATTCTGAAACAGACCAACATTTTCAATGATAGCCATATTATTTTAGCACTATCCACCCACATGTGGAATTAGTTAACTGCTTTGTTATAAACATGTCTCTTATTTTTCTCTTTATAGCCAATCATTTCCTGAATTTTTAATAATATCTTTAACACTAATTTATTACATTAATCCCAATTACAATTGATATCCTTGTTCATCATTTCTGGAGTCTCCATCCACATTAGTTCATGAGCATAGTTCAGGATACGGATTGGGCACATTTGTATATTACAGTGACTAAATTGCCTAATTTAAGATTTCTGATGTAACTATCTTCTGTACCTTTTCTAAAATAAGAACCAATTGCACTTGTTTCCACATAAATACTGTATGCAAAAGATAGGTATGTGAGCCAATCCTTCTCATCTTATTTTTGAAATTTTACTGACTGGAGGCACCTTGCATATTGCATGAAAGAGTAAAATTTTATGGACAAAATGTAACAATTTGTTTCCTTAAATAACTGCTATAATGTAAAAGGTCACAATTGTGGAGTAACGTTGAAGAAATAATAGCTTATAAGGAATTTCAGCAGAGCTGTTTACAAAGAGCTGTTAAAATAAAATGTCCTAAAAGGAGTGAGAAAAAATTATGTCGGCCAGCAGGGAGATTATCTGGTAACAGGAAATATGTTTTCCTTTGCTTGTTCTTGACATCACAGAATTAAACCCCATCTCATGGGCTTTGCCTTTACTCACAGATTCTTGAATGATGAGTTATACATATACTGTACAGAAATGAGAGACAAAACAACTCTCATTTGGTCCCTAATACTAGAAAATCAATTGCCAGTGGTTTGTGTGTTTGCTAAAATTCACACTGTTGAATTGAAAGACCAAATACAATATTCAAGAAAAAAAATCCCATTTATGTAGCATAGTGATGGACTATCACCCTATTTTTCACATAGGGTTTAATCCCTGCAATCTCTAGATAAATCTTGAAAAGCCTCTGGAGGACTGCTACTGCCAACAGTACTAAATTACATGGTTCTAAGGATCTGGCTCTTTATAAACCAGTTTTCGTTTCAGTGACACTGTCCAAGTTCTGATAGATGGGTTAATATTTTTAAAACATGTTGGATAGAATTCTTCATATTAAGGCATAACGAGTTATATAAAGTAAATATTTGCACATTTGATTCTATATTTCTCTTTCCACTATTTTAAATAATGTATTTTGATTCAATAATCACAGAGAAGGCAAAGACATGTTCAAGCCATTGAAACTTTCCTTTCTTCTCAGATTCAATGAACTGTATGTGATATAAATGTAATGTCAGTAACATTTTGATAGCTGGAAATGGTAGGGAGGGACGGAGGGAGGGAGGGAGGAAGAAGGAAGGAAATATCCAAAAGATAAAGCATGTCTTCCTTTAAAAGATCCAGAATCAAGGAAAGGCAATTAATACCTTCATAAAATTGATTAACTAACCAGCCCTCTATGTAGTAGGTGCCTTGTGCTAAATTAAGAATGAAGTGCCAAACTGAAGGAAGGACAACATAGAAGGCCTATGTCTGTAGAAAAATGAGCAGGATGATTCTTCACAGACATGATTCCTTCTATTTATACTCTTTAAAGGATAAAGGTACCTTGTACCTTCCTCAGGATGTGTGTTGACTGATGTTAGTACCACTATCATCAATCCACTGGCGTTTCCCTCAAAGTCGGGGGCTAATTTACATAACCATCATTTGCCAGCATGATAATGACTCACAAGCTCAGGCTTCCTTCCAACCAGGACTTGACAATAATTCACTAATCTCCTGGCATTACATGCCTTAGAGTGGCTTTACAGTTTGTCTTGGCAATAGACTTACATATGTGGTTATGCTAGATAAGAATATTTTTTATTGCAAATAAGAAAGACATACAAAGCAGCAGATTGGCTATGGTCAGTGATAGCATACAGTTGACGATTGTTAGTAGGGTAATCCTGTAATTTTTTCCCCTTTATCTTTCCACAAATTTATGAAGTCTTGGCATGGAGTCTAATAACCTTGAAGTTGAGCTGTTGTTGTGTATCTATGTGATACCCATCTTTAGACTAAGTACAGCTACTTCTACCTTAATCCTCACTTTGACAGCAATTTCTTCCAATGACTAAGAAGCCAGAATTTGTGCAGGAGGCCTAGCCATCCAGTACTTAATTCCACTCCCCAATCATACATCTTCTCCTTCAGAGAAGTCTGAATACGAATTGGGAAAAGTGTCTGAAGTAATGAGTAAAACCATGAGTATATCTGGGTATGTAAGTGACATCATCATACAAATAACATAAGAGCTGAGGTGGCACAGTGGTTAGAGTGCAGTTAGAGTGCAGTACTGCAGACTACTTCTGCTGACTACTAGCTGCAGTTCAGCAGTTCAAATCTCACTGGCTCAAAGTTGACTCAGTCTTCCATCCTTCCGAGGTAGGTAAAATGAGGACCCAGATTGTTGGGGGCAATATGCTGACTCTCTAAAACTCTTAGAGTGGGCTATAAAAGCACTATGAAGCAGTATATAAGTCTAAGTGCTATTGCTCTTAAATATGTAATTTACACAGTGATATCATTGTGGGTTTATATCAGATGTCTCTGGGGGTTCGCCATTATAGGTCATAGAGTTTGAGGTAATTCTATAAAGAGGTGATGATTTGGAGGATGATTTTCACAAACCCTGTTTTCTTGTGCCAGTTTGCAGAATGATAGGAAGCAATACTGAGGCAACCAGGCCTTGCAGGGAAGGAAATTATTTTGCCTGAATAAAACTGAAAATTGCTGCCTCAGCCACCAAAATCCCATTTCATTTAAAAAGTGCTTTAGACTCACTTTAGGCAAGAGATGAGTATATTTTCTGAGAATGTTTAGATGCAAGGGTATCAGAAGTTCCACATACAGTAAAGCATTTTGAGTACACATTGAAGGGGAACTAGGTATTGAGTTTCATCTCACTATGCATGTATAATTTCATCCTGATGTTTGATTTGATTTGGTTTTGATTTGATTGTTTATTATTTATAGGCCGCCCTTTTCCCTGAGGGGACTCAGGGCGGCTTACAATTTATAGGGAGGGGAATACAAGACAAGACATGAGACAATACATAAGTAAAATAGAGCACAACATTCATTCATCATTCGGGTGGGGACGGATTAGAATCTTTATCCCCAGGCCTGACGGGATAGCCAGATCTTGAGGGCTGTGCGGAAGGTCTGGACGGTGGTGAGGGTGCGAATCTCCACGGGGAGATCGTTCCAAATGTTCATTGGCTTGAATCTCTGGGTATTCCAAATGTCCATTATAAGAAATTTATCAAGTTTTAAAATAAACAATTTTTGAGTGTGTTTCTGTCTGCCCAATAACTCTTGCTGATGTCCTACTGCTTCCAGTGCCAAGCAAATTTATTCTGCCCCTTAAAAAGTGGTAGTGAGGCAATAACTGTTTTTCTGTGAGTAGATTTATTTATTTATTTGTCAAATTTAGATAATGCCTGTCTCATTCACAGACTGACTTAGTAGATCCTACATGATCCATACTGGTGTGTACTATATTTCACCCTGCAGAAAGAGTCAGCTCCTCTGGACCTTCCTCATGAAACTGTTATTCTTTCCAAGGGGAAGGGCCTTGCATAGAAAATGACAAACAAAATGTTAAAAAGTTATATTTATGTAGTTACCAAGTACATGTAAATTATATTAAGGTAACCAAAATATCTTTACAATCCCCAAGGCATGTCACAACTTTTGAGCATCCCTGAAGTTGAAAAAATTGACACGCCCTACGCATATCCCATCATTCTGTACGGTTTTCCTTGCAACTTGGCTGTCTAGTAGCTGGGATCCTGGGAGACCAGCACCTGAGTCTCCATGGCAACAGGGAGATGGCTGAAGCATGGCAGCTAGGCACAGCTGCCCTTCATTGAATATCAACTCCAATGCTGACAGAATAGATAATGGACAATAACACCCTATTAGGCTGAGGGGAAATGAAATGCCTCAGTAAATGTCTGTCACGCTGTGAGGATTTATGTTATTGTACCATCCCAGTTTTCTCCCTCATGCACCTTTTTTTTGTTTCCTGCTATCCATTATTTAATTAAGTATGTCTTTCACTGTTTAACACTTTTTCTGAACTACTGATACACTGAAAGACTTTCATATTTGCTTGGCACTGTCCTCTCAAACCTGCTTATATAAACCTCATAGAATTATAAAATTGGAAGGAACCATTAATACATTTCATCTAACTTTCCAGCAAGACAGCAAAACCATGGCTTCAGTCTCGCCGCGAAGACATCCATCCAGGATGCAGATGAAGGGCAATCCTTTACCTCCCATAATGGTGTCTTTCATTCATGTCCACTATTGATGGTAGTAATGAAAAACTAGATAATATGCATTGATGGCCTTTAGTACTTGGGTACTGTCATCAGATTTAATGGATAGGTTTTGTGTTATGTTGTGACATCACCACTTACATTTTGTCATTTGCTGAACCAGTAGATGCCTATCACCAAATCATACTATTAGGAAACTCTTCTGAATGTTTGGTGTAAAGCATCTTCCTTGCAATTTGAATGGTTCCTTCAGAGGCCATTATTTCTATGGGTTTCACTTTGCTTTAATGTATCCCAACGTGTCCCTTATAAATGTATTTAGTTATTTGTTCATTCAATTTTTATGACCACTCTCTTATCACATGATTCTGGGAAGCTAACAAGGATTAGCTTATTATTTAGTATATAATAATAAAAGGGAGAAACCATCTCTCATATTTGAGAAATTTCTCCTCTAAGGAGGAGGGCATGTTGAATATACACTTATCCATGTTCTGAAGAAAACATTAATGAAAAATAATGTTAATTCTCAGTTGTATCTATTACAAGTATATATCATTTGAAAATGTGGTTTATGTTGTTGAAATATTTGAAAATAATTGTACAGTTGTGTAACTTCATAATTTAGTGAGAGAATAGTGTCAATTTAGGTTAAATGCATTCACCCCATCCCAGGTAGCTCTATCACATAAAAGTTAACTCCATGGAACATGCTCAGGAAAATTCATTCCTATTATGTTTGAAAATATGAATGCACACACACACACTTGTTTTTGTCAGCAGATTTAAGGTACTATCCTACTCAGAAAATGTGTTCACTAGATCTTGAGATGTGTTTGTGAGTTTCTGCTACATTATTCAGAAACCTGTCCTGGAAATTGGAAAATGAAGTTTATTTTCCTATATTCATTAAGAGAGAGTAAAGTATATTCTCCTATATTCATTAAGAGAGAAAAATTATATCCCAAATGTTGCAAAAAATCTTCATTTTTCAAAGAGTATCTTCAGAAGCAGGATATGATTAATACACATAATTGAAGCAAATTGCTGCTAAATGCAGAAAACCATCTCCCAGCTGTTGATGGGAGGAAATTGCTGACAGCTTTTTCTGTTTTATTGGCAATTAGCAATGGAAGTAAGGAATCCTCCTCAACACACATGTACACTACTAATACTGTATGTAAATTTACATTCAGAAAAATGACACCACAACTGTGAAAATAAGCCAGGCAACAATGATATGCATGACACTTGCATTATTACTATTTCATATTGCTCCAACCATTTTATTCCTTTAATTTATTTTGCATGGTTAGAGCAATACATTTCATCTATTGCTCCTGCCATGTAATAGAAATTAATGGAATAAAATGACAGGGAGCCATGGCAGAGAATTATGAAGTACATTTTCTTAGCCAAGCAATTTTTGTACCTCATCATTATCATCAATAAAGGCTGGGTTTTGAAAGAATAAAAAAACAATAAAATGTGGTCCATATCCTCAGTAGAAAATGTGTAAAGTGCAACTAGTTCTGTCTAAGTGCTATTTTTAGGTGATGTTTTGAGAATATATGCAGCATGCTCAGTTGACTAAGCATGAATAGCATTGGCAAGTGGCAGAAGAAAGAAAAAAGTACTAGATTCAGGGCATATCCAGACATCAATTTAATATACTGTCTTTCTTTCCATGAGGCAGCATAAAGCATTACAGCATAAATTTGCTCAGTCTACATACTCTCTTTCCACTATGCCTCATTAATGACTGATGAGTGACTGCAGGGCAAGTTAAAGTTCAGTGATTGGTGAATTTCTCTCCTGATTTTTTTTTTTGCGGGGGAGATGGGACAACAGTCCACCAATTATTTTCCTTAATATTGGTTGGCAAAGAGTTGGGGGCCTAGGCAAGTTATGATATATGACTAAAGTCGTTGGTTGAAGTCAGGGAACATCCAAATCGAATAAAATAAAACCTGATTTTCAGGGAAGGGAGGCTTTCCTTTTCTGCTTTATTGGGAAGCCCACCCACCAGGGATGTGCAGTCAGGGGAGGCAGTGGAGGCAGAGCCTCACTGTCATCATGAAAAGAAAAAAATGTAAAAGGAAAAAAGCTGAGCTAGTTGCTGCTAGAATCACAGTGGATAACTCTGGTTAGTGCTTAACTGTTTAAAAAAGTCTCTAAAAAAGTGCCCTCTACAGGAGGTGGTGGGAGAACGATGTGTCTCATCTAGTCTGGTGTTTTATGATCACTCGAGCAGAGTTAAGCAAGGGTTAAAAGCCGAAAAATTCCTGACGTAGATGAGGAATGTCGTTCTCCCGCTTCCTCCTGTATAGGGCAGTTTTTTAGAGGCTTTTTTAAACAGTTAAGCACTAAGCAGAGTCATCTGGCAGCAACTAGCTCAGCCTGACCTCAGCTCTTGCCTTTTTCCTTTTACATTTTTTTTTCTTTTCATGATGGCAGGCAAGACCAGAGTTGAAATCCTCTCTGAAACAGCTGGAAAAGGTACGTGTGGGTCGGAGGGAGGGAGAGGAATTCAAATGTCATCCTCAAGTGTAGATCCCTCCCCAAGTGTAGTTTGATTGCATGCAGAGCTACGTTGCCTTTTCACACACACACACACACACACACACACATCACACACACACACACACACACACAGAGTTGGATAAAAGTATATAAGCCCAGCTTCACTGATTACAAGTTTGAAAAGGCAACGTGGCTCCACCTGCAATCAAAGGCTCGATCGGAAGGCAGCAGGGGAATTGGGGGGTGGTGGTATGGCAGAGGAGCTGCTTTCAAGCCATTGGAAAATATATCCAATCCAACTTCTGTGTTTGTGTTTGTTTGAGAGTGAGTGAGTGAGAGAGGGATCCAACTTCTCTGTGTGCGTGTGTCTGTTTGAGAGAGGGGGGAGGGAGGGAGGGAGGGAGGAAGGAGGGGAGGGAGAAGAAAAAGAAAAACTTTTTCACAAAGGAGAAAAACAAATTTATAGCTGTCGCTATAAATTGGAACTGAGCATGCCTGGCTGTGGAATTCTGGGAGTTGAAGTCCACAAGTCTAAAAAAATTTGAAACCCCTGTGTCAGTGCCTCACCAGCCATAAACCTCACTGCACGTCACTGCCACCCGCAGCACACATTGAACATAAACAGTCCCCTTTTCCATGGATTGTATACTGTGGGTGGAGGCTTCCTTATGACATAGGCATGGTTATCCTCTCTTGCTTTACCAAAAATGCTTACCTCACAGCTTGTTGACATGTCTACTGACCTGATGTGGGAACAATTTAGGAGAAGGTGGCTCTCTTGCTAGATGTTTCATGTGACACATTGACACACATTCAGCGACATGGCAGGTCTACCTTATATTAATTAGTTGCTGACTTCCTGCCAGCATGTTACATGAAGTATCTAAAATTTGCTTTGTCATCTGTTCCATCACAGCTCTACAATACAAACAGCAAATCTTTTTTGAGAGAAAATGAAAAATAGGATCTCCACACTGGAATAAGAAATTCCTGAAGTTAGAGTGACTTGGGCTAAAAGCTGAGGATGAAATGAAGACTGCATATGTGTATTTTAAATAAATTATTAGCAAGTCATCTTTGAGCTATTCTTAGAGGGAAATGTTGATGTACCCTAAAAGTGTGAGAAGGATTCAAATAGCCTTTTTATTATTTTTCTAGTAGGTGTCAGCATCAAGTCAATCTTGGCTGATATTGAAAAAGCAAAGCAAGGGTTTGCTTATATGGATGAAAGACAGGGAATCACAGGGTGGTAGGCTAGATGTGGGGAGGGATCCCAAAAGGCAATGGAAAATACTACCTTATTATTTCAAACTTGTCAATCTTGTCTTAAACTGAAAGTCAGAGACACTTCTGAATGGTAAGAGGTTCTATTTATCTGACACTCAGATAAAGTAAGATCCTCTCTGCCTAAATTCATGATGATAGTTTGAAATTAGTCTTGAAAATTAAAATGATGGATGACAGCAAGTTCAAATTTAGCTGATGCAGCCCTTTGCTTACATATACATATATTCAAAACTGTTTCGTCTGTTCATTTATCATTTTGAGATACTTAGGATACTAAATTTGTTCACAGAAGCAGTAAGATTGTACTCAATAAAACCTAAATTCAATTCAAATAAGAGCACGTTACCATTGATGAATGGTTCATCTGCCCCTGTAAATAATGTGGCCATGCCATTTTGGGGCATTTTAGTTACGGCCAAGTTAGTTTTTGTAGATTTTCACAGGTGTAGGTATGCTGGTCTTGTTGTATTTGGGTCTTTTCCCATGTAAGATTGAGATTGTCTTGGCAACGTTTCGACGAGGTCTCACTCGCCAGGTTCAGGCTGGGTTTTGGGCTCAAAACTCTATATATCTTTCTTAGTTTGTAGCTGGGCATAATTTAAAGTGCTGGTGTTTTCTTTTTATATGATTGTTTGTTTGTTTGTTTGTTTGTTTGTTTATTTATTTATTTATTTATTTATTTATTTATTTATTTATTTATTTATTTATTTATTTATTTATTTATGCACGGCCCCTTTATGGACCTCTTAAGAATGGAATGAGGTTCATGGTAGTTTGAGATTGAAGCTGTGAGGGTTTGAGGCTGTAACAATGGAGTCAGGTAGAGCATTCCAAGCGTTGACCACCCTGTTGCTGAAGTCATATTTTCTCCAATCAAGTTTGAAGTGGTTTACCTTCAGTTTGTATCAACTGTATGCTCATGTATTATTGTGGTTGAATATGAAGAAATTGTTTACAGGCAAGATGTTGTAACAGACTGTGTATGTATGTGTATAAATTACCTTATTGTTCTACATGTTTATTTGGATTCTCAAAATTTTTAGAGGCCTTCTCCAAATGTTTCCACTGAATGAGGTATAGCAGATGGCTACCAAGCAGAGAAAAAATAATAATGCTATTTCCCCATATGCAGATGGCCATCTTAGAGAGGCCCTCATTATATCTAGCTTGTTACCCTAGGGATCAATATGTGTCTATTTTTTGATATTCTTACATTCTGGCTAGTTTTAAACACCTATGCAAGTTTTTACCATACATTTTTTAATTTCTTCTTTTTAGTGGGTTTTTGTTTGTTTGTTTCTGGTTAAAACAGCCTATAAATGCTGCAAAAACCTATGTGTGTATTAAGTGCCATAGGGAAGCTATTGATTAACATTATGACCAATAACCTGCGAATTGTGCTTTTGAGCATATGATCCTACTACTTTCTGAAGGAAATGTGACTGGCTCAATTCGATGACATGCATGTGGCTCGTGAGCATACTTCTAAAACAGATATGATTCCTGAATTTTTGCTAGACTGCACTTGTTTTACGTGCATGTGAATATTGTGGTACAGCATAGAAGATAAGTAGCTCAATTTCAGAAGGCAGTGGGTATTAATAGGTTTAGAATACCAAGGTTTTCTGACCATCAGTTTTTGAAATTACTGTAATTAGATATCCATCAAACATAAAGAAAACTAACTCTAAGAAAGCATAAATCTTTTTGCTTTAGAAAATGCTGGGGATATTTTTTTTTGTCTCATCTTTCAAGAACCAGATAGAAAAAGTAGGAAATATGAAAAAATACGAGGATAAATCTCTGAAGTATTTGAGGTGTTTTTAAAGTGCTAAGGAATTATATATATGAAGAAAAATAGCTATTTGTGCCCGTTCTCTTTTCCTTTTCTCCCTCAATCTATGCTTGTATTTCATTGAAAACATATAAATATGGAGCAGTCATCAAACAAATAATCATTTATCAGAGGTATGTCTGGATAGTAATGGAAGCTGAACAGCTCAGGAAAGCAGAACTGACAGCAAGGGAAATAACTGTTAAAATCACACTGGGAGGTGAGGGGACAGAAACTTTATAGAGACAGTATCTCACTGTTACTAAAGATGTGGCTCAAAAAATGGAAAGAAAATACAGCCTGTGATATCTGATATTAGGCAATTCTGATAACAAAAATTATATTAGCTTGTAGGGAAAAATAACATGACTCATTTTTTAAAATTTATGGGCTGTGAGGACTGGTCGAAAGCCCACTTGAAGAGAACAGCAGGAAAAAAGGAAGTAGTGGGAAGGAATTGACAAGAATATAGTAGCATAGATTCTTAGGGAAGGTAGTGGTTTATTTAATATAGTTATTTATTTGATTGAAGGATTGCTTTGATTTATATATCCACACCCAGCTCCCTTTTATTAGTTGACTCTAGGCATCTTAGACTTAGATATTAAAATATTTGAAGTAAAATGTTATATGTATTTCTCATTTTAATGTGTTTTTAATGTTTAAATGAAATAAAGATTGTATAGTATAATCAATATTTAGGGTGGGTATTTGTATAGCTAGTGAAAATAGACATAATGTATTAATGGTATTTTGTATGTTAGTGTCTTACATTTAGATTAAGTTTAAACAATTTTGATCAATATTTTTATAGGCTAAAAATGATAGGATTTTGTTTTGTGAAAATCTAACAAAATAAAAAATCTTATTTAAGAAAATCCAGTTTTTAGAACAAAGCTAAAATTTAAAGTAAATGTTTCTAATCTAGAGTTATTTTAGCATGTGGTTTCAAATCTGTGTTTAAGTGTTAATTTAAACATGAAACACGATATTCATTTGTATTTTAGCAAATTATTTTCTTCAATCCCTAAACCAGGGATGTCAAACTCGCAGCCTGAAAGTCAGATGTGTCACACGCTGGCCGTGGACATGTCCAGTTTACTGAAGGAGGGAGAAAAGTCACAATACGTCACATAATGCCACTGTGATGACACAAATTTGACACCCCTGCCCTAAATGGTTGATTTTCCCCAAATGAAGTGGTTGAAATGTCAGTTGGTCTTACCTGAACTGCATGTCTTGAGGTGGCATGGGAGAAGAAACTGATGGGTATTGTTATGGCCCAATTGCCTGGAGACAAGTAAATCTGAGGACACTCCCTCTGCTCCTCCTTCTGACTCTCCAGATTAACTGAGGTCCGGATGAGAAGAGAAACCCAGGAAGGAAGAGACAGAGTCCACCCAACTCCCTCCCAGGTCCCTGCCTGACTATAAGCTATCCTACTCAGGCCCTGGCACAGGGTGCCTGAAGGGCGGGAAGTGACTGCTCCCACGCCACCCTTGAGACATGCAGTTCAGGTAGGACCAACTGACAGTCTCCGAGGTGGGGCGTGGGAGGAGTCACTGATGGGACATACCAAAGCTAGATGTCCATGGGAGGGATTATAGGGCCTAAGTCTCCCGAGTGTCCAGGACACCCTGAAGGACCCTCCTCCTGAAGGATGTCTCAGCCGAGACATACATATCTAGCTGGTAGTTTCTGATGAAGGGTGAAGGTGAGGACCAGGCAGCAGTCCTGCAGATGTCCTCAATGGGAGCCTGGGTGGCCCAGGCCGCTGAGATAGCAGCACTCCTAGTGGAATGAGCTGTGATGCCCTGTGGCACTGGTAGCCCTCAAGCCTCATAGGCCTTGGAGATGGCTAACCTAATCCATCTGCTGGTGGTGGTCAGAGAAACCTTAGCTCCCCGAGCTGAGAAATGGAAGGAGACAAAGAGAGCCTCTGAATGTCTGAAGGAGGCTGTGCGCTTGAGGTAAATGCGCAGAGCCCTTCTCACGTCCAGGCAGTGCCAGTACCGCTCTCTCTCCATTGAGGGGGAAGGACAGAAATCCGGGAGGATTACCTCCTGGTCCCTATGGAAGGGAGAGTTAACCTTGGGCATGAAGGCTGAACAAGCCTAAGGACAACCCTGTTGCTGTGAAAGGTGCAGAAGTCTGCCCTGGTAGAAAGAGTGTTAAGCTCGGATACCCGCCTGGTGGAGGTGATCACCACAAGGAAGACCATCTTGAAGGTAAGGAATTGAAGGCTAACCTCTCTAAGGGGCTCAAAAGGTGCCTCCAGGAGTGCCATGGGTAGATCCCAGGAGGGAAAGCGATGGATCACCGGAGGCCGAAGATTAACCACCCCTCGGAGGAATCTCTTAATGACCAGGACTTGTGACAGGGACTGGGAGCTCCTTCCCAAGGATAGTGGCTACCTGCGGAGGGTGCTATGAGCCCTTTCTCCAGACCATCCTGAAGAAATTGCAGTACCTGAGGGACTGAGACTGATGATGGATTTATCTGTGTAGACCGACACCATGTCGCAAAGGAAGCCAGGTCGCATTGTAGATGCGGGTGGTGGATTTCCTCATAGAGGCCTCATTGGTGCTGATGACTCTAGAGAAGATCTGGGTATCCCTCAGTTGTTCCTGCTCAAGTGCCATGCGGTCAGCTGGAGCCACTCTGGATCTGGATGCTCCAGGCTCCCCTGGCGCAGGGTCCCCTCCTCCTGTGGAATTCTCCAATGGGGCAGAATCGACAACTCCACCAGGTCCGTGAACCAGGGGCACCATGGCCAGTGAGGGACCGCTAGAATGATCTCTGCCCTCTCTACCACTAGCTTCCTCAAGACCCGGGGATGAGGGGGAGGGGAGGAAAGGCATAAAGCAAGCCTGCAGCATAGTGCGTCGATGTCAATGGCCCCCGCATTGGGAATCGCAAAATGAATCTCGGAAGCTGGGCATTCGACGGTGAGGCGAAGAGATCTGCAGTCGGACAACCGAACCTCTGGCAAATCTGGTTGGGGTGAAGTGCCACTCCCCTTGGTCTACTGTCTCCTTGTTGAGCCATTCCGCCTTGTTGAGCCAGTCTGCCACTCCAGAGATGTGTTCTGCTCAGATCGACAGGAGGTTCTGCTCCACCCAGTATCCCAGACATCTTGCCTCGTCGCGTAGTGCCACGGAGTGAGTACCTCCCTGTTTGTTCACATGGGCCTTGGCTGCCACGTTGTCCATCAGCACCAAAATGTGGTTCCGGGTGACCGTCTGCTTGAACCATCGAAGAGCTAGGTGAATCGCTCTGAGTTCCAGCCAGTTGATGTTCCTCCGCAAGTCCATTGGTGTCCACCGGCCCTGAGCCAACTGTGACTGCAGGTGGGATGGCGACAAGGGAGGAGATAAGGGGTTATCTTCCTGGGATCTCTCTCTGGGCCTGGAGAGCCAGGGTCCTCAGCCAAGGGAGAAGGCCTGCGAGGGGAATGTGATCTGGTTGTGGAAGGGCTAATGATATCCCTGGTCCTCCTGCCAGCCGCTCTAGTTAAGGGGGCCTCCTTCCTGGAAGACTTGGAGGAGCACTTCCTGGGAAGGGGTCTTCCCCTTGATGCAGAGTATACATCCCGAGAGGTTCCCTTGCCCAGGTCTGAGCCCCCTGGGGAGCTTGGAGCAGCTGCTCCTCTGCTCCTGGTGGCCTCCGCCATCGCAGTACTCACAGTTCATAACCTCTCTCGCTCTCCTCTCCAATAGCCTCTGGTCTCTCTTCTATCATGCGGATTCTGCACTCCTTCGAATCTGCGCTCTTTGCAGCCACCTGCCAATCTGTGGGTCGAAAGGAGACTGGTACACTGCTGGCGAAAGGGCCCTCCCCGGATTACCGGCGGAGCACAGGCCCAACGAGCCCTCCTGGGTAAACACAGTGTGAAGCGCTGTGGCAGCTGCGACCAGCACGCGTCTCTACGCTTTGCGCATGTGCTCTAGAGTTAAAATGGTGACCACCGACCATGTGGTCCGAAAGCCCGAGGCGACTCCGATCGAGCCGCTCTTCCTGTGCCGCGATGCCTCAAGCGAGAGTCCACACTGTCCTCGCTGGACTGTGAGGTTGGTGGCGGCGCACAAGCTCTGCCCCCCCGAGTGCTGGTGGCTTGCGGCCCATAAAACTACATTGAGCATAGCTTGTGCGCAGGCAGGAAGAGAGCCACTTACTACAATCTCTTCCCACATTAAGATGTGGATGTGAAATAGAAAATACCTATAGCCCTCCTCTTGTATGATTGTCTCATCAAAATAGTTACTGACATCTGTAACATTCTCTTGGCCTAGTCATATATCCAGAACTGCACATACATCTGTTAGTTATGAGATTTCTAGTTGGGGAAAAAAGATTTATTAATTGCAAGACAATTTAGGGACACTTTAGTCCTGATTGTATCCATTGCTGTGTGAATTTTTGTTAATTGTTAAATGCTGCTGCTTCTCTAACAATGCTGGAAAACATTGAGTTCCTAAAAAATAGAGCAAAAGAAATCAGACAAAAGACAACAAATGACAGAGAATTGTTACCACATCTGAGATCCCAAAAGATTATTAAGACCAAAAATAGAAATCTGACTCAACAAAGGACGAGCAAGTTGTCAAATCAATGAATTGCAGTTCTTAAGTACCTGTTTGCTTTTACCAGTTTCTCTCTCCCTGATAACACACTAGCTTTTTCAGAGGATGGGAAAAAGAAGGGAAGGGGTCAGGGGAAAAAGCAGTCAGAAACACAGGAAAGGATTTAACAAATCAAACTATGGCATTGGAAGCTTTTTTCACTTCTGGAGAAAAAGAGAAAGCATATTTTCTTGTTACAGGGGGGAGGTAAGAAAGAAAGAAAGAAATTTAATACATTTTATTTTTGAAGTTTGTAAGAAAAGCGATTTCCAAATTATTTGTATCTGTTGTCTGGGAAATATTATACCAGCTCAAGAAACTCTTTATACACTTCATTCCACATATTGCCTAATTTTAGGGAAAAACTATATGCATGAAGATACAATAAATAACCATATTAAACACTTCCAGTGTTTATTTCTAATTTTATCCAGATTTATTTGAAATTTTGCTTATATCTGCTTTGCGCTGCTACTGTTATATACTTGGATCTTGACCACTTTTTGATAAAATATACTTATTAGAAAATGAATTAATTCTTCGTATAAACCAATGTATTAGGCAAAACATTGCCCCAAAAAAGTATCCTTCAGGATACTTGATTGTTTTGTTTTGTTTTGTTATGCAGTGTTATTGGGCAGTTATGGACTTAAAATAGTCTAAAATTATCCAGGTTTCTAAATTAAATACAAGACTACTGAGCCTGTGAAAATGTCTGATACAAACAGTGGGATATCATTAGCACGAATCCCTTTAAATGACATTGTATTGTGACCATTTTTCACTTGCTCATTTCTGTTCACATCTTGTCTTTAAAAAACAACAACCCATTTTTTATAGTTCTTGCAATTAGAATTCCAAGGAAACAAAGAATCCAAAAAGTATCTTATAGGACCATGACATGCTATTTTATTTTGTCCATATTTATCTACTCTGTTTTAATTTTGATTAACAGAGTTGTTGCTTTTGAACTGCACTTTTGAAAGATCAGAATGATCTTTGTTGGACCAAACGGACCATTTTGACACAAAGCAGCATTAACACTGCAGAATTTAATAAAGTTCTCTATCTTTTGACACATATATTGAATCAATAGAGATGGCAGACTTACAGTCATAAATCATATCAAGATATGAAAATAATATTATTCATGTTACAGTGTGTCTCACTTTAGTTGAGCCAGCAGGATTCCTGTGATCTATTATCTTAAATGAAGTTATAACTGTAAGAAAGGAGAAAAAAAATCTAGTATCCCATTCAAAACCTTTGCAAGATCAAACAAAAAATGCGCTCATTATGCCATATATGCAAATTTTACAGTCAGATTTCATAGCACAGACAAGGGTGCAGCTTTATCATTTTGCTGTGTTGTGAGACATAAAATGATAATCTGAATGGGATATAATTTCCTTTATGAACTTAAAATTTAGAATATAAAAGCCTTAATAAAATAATTTGATTCAGTAACTATAGAATTAGGCCCCAGTCCAGCATTTAGAAATCAGGTTCCCATTCATCAATTTATTAAACCACTGTGCATTTATAAAGGATACTTGTAAGGTGAAAACTGTTGAAAACTCTGTCTGGCAAACTGGAAATCATGATTCCCATATATTTCAAATACATTTTCTCTTTCAGGCTCAGTTATCAACTGCCAAATCATTTTGGTGTATGTAGTCCTTTGTGATCTTTCAATGAGGAGGGAATTCAATGTTTTTCAAAGCCTTTGCCATATTAAGAACTGTTGTGACTGCAAAATTATTCATGCACTTTTGCATTTTTCTTTTAGTATATTTTGCTTTTGATGAATATTTTGCCCAAGTCAATACAAATAACTCAATGCTTCTTTCAGACTGATGAATTTGATGGTAATTATTCCACTCTACATCAATCTCCATCAAGAGAAAATAGACCCACTTCTTTAGTGACTCACTCTTATATAAAATAAAGGGCACACCTTACCAAAAAGAAGGGGGAAAAAGAATAATCAGTTGCATTACTAATTCATACAAAGATGCAATTGAGTCTAGATGTATTACTCCCGAGACTTTAAGAGAACCAGCAACCACATCTACAGTATATAGCAGGGAGAAAAAAGAAGACAACTAAAGGTTGTAATCAGCAGGTTCTTACCAGTTCTGGAATACTGGTAGTGGAAATTTTGAGTAGTTCGGAGAACTGATAAATACCACCTTTGAGTGGCCTCACCCCCATCTAGTCTCTGCCTCCCGAGTCCCAGCTGATCAGGAGGGAATGGGGATTTTGCAGTATCCTTGCCCTGGAGTGGGGTGGGAATGGAGATTTTACAGTATCCTTCACTGGCCATGCCCACCAAGCCATGCCCACAGAACTGGTAGTAAAAAAAAAATGAATCCCACCATTGCTATAGGGGTCTGGGTGGAAGAGAATGCATTGGAAGGCAACAACAGCCAGTCGTGTGTGAAGAAACCAATGAGACCAAAATATTTGGAATAAGCAGAAAGCTTTGGAAGCTACTACAGCTAAGAAATGAGTAGCAACACTTTACAGCCCTCTAAAGATTCAGTCCAGCTACAGCCAGCTACCATCAAGTAATTATTTTCTTGCTCCTAGGAACGGATAAGGACGGAGAGCCAGAGAAGCAACTCAGTAAAAGGGAGCAATACCAGCTAGGAAATGACTATGGTATATTTATTGTTGTGAAAGGTCAGCAGTTAAAGAAATACAGGAGGAAAGTAAACTTAAACTGTTTAATATTGTCTCTTTTCATTTATGACTATAGCATTATCACTGATAAATATAATTAGCCACAGATAAGTAAATCAATTATGTCTGTTCAATTTAACACAGCTGAATTGTATGTTCTATTAGATATTTTTGTGTAAATATCAAAGGAAAGCATTCTGTCTCTTGGTCTGTGGTCTGTACCATAACTTAACTGGAATCATCTCACAACAGTGGAAAATGTTAAATCAATGGTGACTTCAAGAGGAAGAATAAATTGAAAATTAAATAGATATTGGGAAGATAGCTTAAAAGCTAAAATTTATGACTTTGTCGAACTACTTCTTTGTAGTTATTTGTAAGGTGGCAGGAATAGCTATCTTTTTTCCTTCCCTCCAAAATGTAGTTGTGAATTAAGTAATGTCACAACATGTTTAAAAAAGCCCTTGTTTAAACAAAACAACTATAGAATTGACTTCAATCAAATATTGTAATGACTGCCAGAAGTATTTAAAGAAAGGGTGTCAAACTTGATTTCATTGAGGGCTACATCAGGGTTGTGTTTGACTTCAGGCGAATGGGGTGGACGTGGCCAAGGTGGGCATAGCCAGTTCAATGTCACTTGTGTTGGGGTGCTTGTGGTGGCACAAGCACTCTGCCAGCAAAAATGGGCTCCAGAGCTCTGTTTTCAGTTGCAATGGCCTCTTGCAACCTCTGTCAGTGAAAATGGAGCTGCTCGTGGTCCTTGTGAGATCCATTTTTTTCTGGCAGAGGCACCGTGGGCCACTGTTTACAAAATGGCCCCATGGGCCAGATCTAAGCACCCTTGAGTTTGACACCACTGATCTATAGTATAGTAATTATACTCTACTCTACTCTACTCTACTCTACTCTACTCTACTCTACTCTACTCTACTCTACTCTACTCTACTCTACTCTACTCTACTCTACTCTACTCTACCCTACCCTACCCTACCCTACCCTACCCTACCCTACCCTGATTTAAAGGGTTAGAGTTAGGTTAGGGTTAGCAGCAAATTCAAGAAGGTCAAAACTATCTACCACTGCTAATGTTAGTGTTTGTATACTATCATGCAGAATTACACATGCCTTAAATACTTGTTTATAGAGTACAGCAATGGAAAAAAAAGGCGATTCCTTGCTTGTGAGTTTCCAAGATTCATCTGCTTGCCTCATGCTGGAGTGAATATGTGTTTCTATTTTATAGATGTGTATGCATTTATTCGGGCAACCTGAGGCATCCATCATACTGCACTATATTGAGACAGTATGGAAGGACCTGAGGATATAAACATTATGTTAACAGGTGTATAATAAGCTCAGTTTAAGGTAGAATAAAGCAAGTGTATCAGGTGATTTATTTAGAATGCTGAATTCTTTCAATTATAATCCAGTGTTTTAATTCTGATATATGCTATAATATATCAGATTTCCCCAGTCTGCTTTCTGAGACCCTTTTCGCTGGTGAGGATTACATGTTGGCTTCCAACAAATGAATCTGGTATCTTTGCATGCCAAATACCAACATAAATATGTGCTATTGAAAGAACTGTTCAATTCAACATTGGCAGGAAAAAATATGCAATTGTGTGTAGTTTCACATTAGTAATGGTTTATCCAAGGTTAGTCAACTTATCCGCAGGACCCAGCGCTTTTATCTAAATGCTAAAAGCAATATTGTGATAAAAGCTCTACTCCTTTCATACACACATGTCCACATCATACCACATGTACAAAAAGAAAAGAGCTTGCATCATGTTGGCAGGGAGTTTGCATTGGGATATTGCTTTTGTTTGACCCTTCTTGTGAATACCTCTGTGAGCTACATTGTTTCCTGACCAGATAATTTAGTCTCTTCTCATTTTCCCCTTAGCCACTTTGCCCAATTTCCCCCTCTTTAGATGGGAAATGCTTGCTTGTCATAATGGCCAATTTAAACATCCCTATGGTAAATTTTCTATGGAAAATGGGGAATGAAACCATTGCAATGAAGTAGCAATTGGGTGATGGATGCTAACAGCACAATTCAATTCATGTTTGCTAGAAGGAGATCCTATGATTTATGATTTACCGGTATTTATATGTAGACTAAGAGCTTATGTACTGGAGACAAATTCCTTGTGTAACCAATCACACTTGGTCAATAAAGAATTACTCTACTTTACTCTACTCTACTTTCTACATAGGAATGTGAAATATATATTTTATAGTAATACAATGGATATATTAATATCCAAATATTAAATTTTAGATATAAAACATTAAAAAATGTTTCACAAAATATTTGCTATTATTTTGACTAAATAAGTCTAATAAATAAACTAAACTAAAATAAGTAAGATGGACATTCTTTATTGAAATGTTTAAGTAGCTATATCTTCCAGAAGATTTGGCATGCATACCACAGATTCAGTCAGGGAAAGTCTTCGGACTGGTCATGTCAAACTTTAAAAAGTTCCTTTAATAGTTTTAGGAACTGAGCATTATGAAACATAAAAAAAAAAATGTCCTTTGGAATGCTTTGCATAGTATTGTCTCTGGAGTGTGATTTTCTCTGGATTACTATTAAAATTAATAAATGAACTTTCATATTATTAGTTGCATTGAATGACATTTAACTTCTATACAAATGACTTGAAGTAATGACCCTATAAATATAATTTACATTGAACTTACGTTTACTTTCCCTGACCCCAGTTTCTTAAATGCTTTAGAAATTCTTTATTGAGGTGATATAGCTTAACAATTGTAACTCCATTTAACATTGACCTCAGAATCCAGTTATTTGATCAGATGTCTCTGTAGATATATAGAGTGCATGTCTGACCATAGTTATACATTTCTTTTCTTTAGATCAAAAGAAAGTGCAACGACCAGAAACTTCTGTTGCAGAAATAGCACTATAAAACTTTTAACCTTGGTTGCCATGGAAATACAATTGTTGTCAGCAATTCTTCTGAGACAATTGTTACATGCTAATATAGGCCTTTATACTCCTTGTTGCTGAGGGATGTTAAGGTTTCATTAAGTGTAATTCAGTCTTTATTAACTATGACATTACCAAAGTTTAGAGGATATTGATGTGCAATATTTTATGCTCCAGATGATATAATAAAGCTTAGGTCTATGCTACTGAAATAATTATCTTTACTTTTATACCATTATCGCACCTTTTTATCACCACTACCAAAACAAATAAACAATTTGTGGAATTCAAGTCAGCTCAAACTATCGGATCAAATTTCCAACAGCATATAGAGCATTTCTTCTAAAAGTGATGTATAAATATCTAAAGATCTCAGTGGTCATGTAGTATAATACAGTAGAATATTTTATTTCGCATATCCAAGAGGCTAAATACCAGCTTTTGGGACTCGGGAAACATCTCTCAAGAATGTTGACTTTTTGTAGAATTTGGCTTGCGGACATCAGATGTTGCTGTAATACAATTCTCACCATCCCTAAAAAGCATGGCAAATAGTGAGAGATGTTGGGAATTATAGTTCAACAATAGAAATGCCACTGTTTGCTTCCTGTATTTAGCACCTTAACATTCTCAACTGATTTAGAATATACTGAGAAAGAGACCTGGGTACCAGCACACTGGTATACCTGCAATCCTTTCAGAATAGCCCAGGTTAGAAAAGAGACACTAGAAAGATTATAGGAATGCTATTATTGTCATACCTTACTAGTTGTAGGATATGATAATACAATTTCAAAAGTTCTTCAGAGTCGTGCTCTGCCCCACCAAATTCCAAACAAATTGAAGGCATGATTATTTTGATTTTTGTTCATATCATTTCCTTTCCCAGGATTAAATTGTCTATCATTTTGCCAAGTGCATAGTTTGTGTGTGTGTGCGTGCGCGCGCATGGGCATATACACACACACAAACAGAAGTATGTGAAACATCACTGTGGAAATGTCTTAAAATCAAATAGAAATTTTCCACTCCTTTGAAATTAATTTTCAAAAGAGAATCAAAATCATTATAACTATATCATCCCCAAACCCAGCTAACAGAGGCAGACTATTTTTTTTAAAAAAATCACAGCTGATTATTTTAAAAAACTAGTGATCATTGTTTCCTATCCAAATAATGTTTTCTGACCATTATACTAACCAAACAGCTTAGGTGTCGCAACTTATAAAATGTGCCTAGGGAATCTGTTTTAGCTAATGATTCATAACTATTTTAACACCCTTTTTATTATCTGTCCCATAGAGTTGGGATAACTTATCATAGCTTATTTAAATTCCATACCTTTGAGTTGAAAAGAACCTGATTGCAATTAACCTACTTTGGATCCCACATTGTTTACAGAATATGATGAGTGGCCTCCTTCTGAGCACAACCAATTAGAATTAGAAATGTCATATTCCTTTACTGCTCCCCCTGGGTTGTCACTTGCCAGCTGTTTCTCAGTGAAATGTTGATACTGTGGATGGCTTTCTCCTTTCCTTATAACTGAAAAGCAATGTGGTCATGCATGTATACATAAGCAGAGAAAACTAGAATCAGCTATTGATACCATTGACCATGGAATCCTTCTGGGCCTGCTGTACGAGTTGGGAATGAGTAACATTGTGTTGTGCTGATTTTCCTCCTTCTTCCAATTTCAGTCAGTGTTGATGATTTCGGAGAGATCCAGGCTGTGGCCCTTACTTTGTAAGGTGCCTCAAGATTCTGTTCTTTCTCCCCTTCAATTTAACATTTGCATGAGGCCTTTGGGTGAGGTGATCCATTAGTTTGGGGGTGAGATATCTTCAATATACAGATGACACCCAGCTTTATATCTATACTCCAGGCCATTTGAGTGATGCTATGGTTGTCCTACTCCAGTGTCTGGAGGTTGTTTGGGATTGTTTGGGACAAAATGGGCCCTCACTCAATATTAGCCATATGGGCTGGCTGTGAGTATTTGGACCTTCTGAAGATAAAGTTCTTCCATCTCTAATTCTGAAAGGGATGGCACTAGCCCAAACAGATCTAGTTCACAATCAAGCTCCTGCTTGAAGAGAAAGTGACATCTGTAGTTAGGAAAGCCTTGCACAACTTTGAGTACAGCTCCAATTATTCCAATTTCTAGATTGGGAGGCTCACCATCACACATGGCCCAACCCTGTTAGCTTTTCACAAAGTTTTAAAAACATCACTATGTACCTGGGGCTTTGAATGTCTTAAGGGCCCCATTACTTGATTTTACTATTAGTCGATTAATCGTCACAAATGCTGTTTGCATATCAAACCTGAGAAATCAGGAAATCCAGGCAGTGCAAATAAATATTAAGGTTTATTGCAAGCTTACATTCTCTACAAGAATCTGAACTACTAAGGGCCACAGCAAATTGGCTCTTGATAAGAGTCAATGCAATTCATGGTAGGCTGGAATCAGATCTCTTGTGGTCATGAAGGAACTTGAGACTGGTGACACATTTGACCCCTCCCTTGGGCTCAGTGTAGTTATTTATTTTGTGGATGTTTTAGTGATTTAATGTTTTTAAAATTGTTTTATAATTTTAGAATTGTAAGCCGCCCATAATGAGTTGGGCGGCTATAGAAATTGAATAAAGAAATAAATACATACAGTTTTGAGAATCTGGAAGAGTCATTGCTTTAGCAATGTATACATTTATATATGCTTTCTCCTTTCTGAGGTACCTTTTTCAAAGGATTGATGTAACTCCAGATGATAGCTTATATTTATTGTATATAGTATGGGTTTCTTTATGCTGTTTTGCCAATGAATGAAAACCAGAAACAAATTCTTTCAAGAGAATTGATCTTTAGTTATCAGTAAATTTAAATGAGCAATTTGCCAAAATTAGAATAATATTAATTGGATATTAGAAATGGTGCCAACTTTACAATAAGATTGAAAATATCCCACTGTTATGCAATATGTTAAATATGATGAAATAAAGAGGTAATGATCATGAAAGAAAGGAAATTAGAAGAATATTAAATAAGCTGCTAAAATAGATGTTGGACTCACATATTTACCTCTGATGGTTTGAGTTCATTGCATGTTAATTCTCTGAAAGTTTTGTTTGATTAATTCAAATAATTGCTCATACTTCTATCTGCTCAGTTTTATACTATATTCATTTATCTCCCTAAATAAAGTAAAAATATGCTCCAATCCTTTGGGTCTGGTGTTTCCCATATCATCTATCAGTTTCATTCCTAAATCTAATCTCTCTTCCAAAATTATGCTCCTCGTTTGAATAAATGAGGAAAAGAAAGCTTTAAACTGTGCTCAAGATTTAAAATGTTGCCTGATTGGAAGCTTTGATATAAATGTTGATGATTATATCAGAGGTCACATTCCTGTGCTCTTAAGAAGTAATATTTGTCCAGAGACACTACAAGCTTATGGTTACACTAAGTGCCTTACGCCTGTTTTGAATAATTAAGCAATGTAAATAGAGCAAGAACAAAAATAACCATGATTCATGAATATCTGTTTCAGTGAAGCAAAGTGAATGTTATTTCTTCATGAAATAAAGCTGACCAGTCTTCTGCATTTTTCTTTTTGTCTTTCTGCAGCAAGAGATGAGAATGTAGCCACTTTCCGTGGCTCCGAGTACCTGTGCTATGACCTCTCCCAGAACCCCATTCAAAGCAGCAGTGATGAAATCACACTGTCCTTCAAGACATGGCAGCGCAATGGCCTTATCCTGCACACGGGCAAGTCGGCTGATTATGTCAACCTGGCTCTGAAAGATGGCGCCGTCTCACTGATCATTAACTTGGGATCTGGAGCCTTTGAAGCCATTGTGGAGCCAGTCAGTGGCAAATTTAATGACAACCAATGGCACAACGTAAAAGTGACTCGCAACCTGCGGCAGGTAATGAGGAAAGGAAGAGAACTGTGGTAAAGTTCTGTTGTAGTGAATAAATGTAATAGTAAATTAGTAGCTAGAAGGAAACTTGAAGTAACTTGAAGGAAAACAAGTGCGCTTTCATTTATTATAACTTGATCTCATTGCAATAACTTCATTTCCACTTAATAATTTTCTACCTTTCCCCCATCTCCAATTTATTTTAACACTATGTTTTGTGACTTCACTTTTATCTCACTTTTCCTTTGCACTTCCCCCCTTCTTTTCCTTTCTTTTTTTTCTTATTTCCTTAATTACATTTCAATCTTATCAGTAATATTCTTGTTGCATTTAATTACAGTAGGAATGGAAAGTATTTCCTGCAGCAGCTTTATCCACTTTCTTTTTCTCCTTTATGTCCTGGTAATTGATTTAACCATTTCCATTAAATCATTACTTTAATTCTGTAATGGGCCTGATTCACTTGGACTTTCTTTTGCACAAACCTTTTACAATGAATGACAAACCGCATTGCTGCACATACCCAAGAATAATATCTGAGCAAGATCATTTTAAGAGAGTTTGTGCAGATGGATTTTTAGTGGATTGGGCCGATAATAGTCTTTGTTCTTCTGTTTCTCTCTATTTTTCTTTTATATGTGAAGTAATTATTTTAACCTTATGCTCCTGATACTGGCCGTACTTTTTCCAGATTTCCTTATTTCTTTGCTTTGATTTTCATTATGAAGCTATGCTACTACTGCTTTTGTCTTTATCCCTCTTTCCCTGTGATGACTACATAGACGAGGAACGCTTCTTTGAAGATCCCCTTCCCCATAATATTATTATTAATAATAATATTTTGCCCTTTTATAACTCCATTTATTACTTCTTTAAACACACAGCTTTATTTGATAATATTTTTACATTTATCCCAGACTTAAAGTATCAAAACTCTTCCCTCTCTCCTAAAATATACACTTACGCTTTTAATAGGTACAGATAAATATAAATAACCTTCCTTCTGAAAGCTGGTGAAATATATTAACTCACTTGGGACCATTTGCAGGATGACAGATAAATATTCTATAGTATATAAATCCTTTTAGTTCTTACTGATTGGTAAATATTGTGTAGTTTGTCACCCATGATTCTTTCAAATAGATATTTTAACTTTTTATGTGTTTTAAGTGTTTGAAAAAACTTGTCACACATTTAAGCAAAGCATTGCATATTTATATTACTTGCACACGTGCATATTAAAACAAATAATGTTATTCTTTTATGCGATGGAAAAGCTGATTTAAGGAATTTCTATAATAATAGAACAGAATTATCCATGTATGTCTAAGGATGTTAACAATCACTGTCAAGCTGTAAGAAAATCTTTTTCCCTCTTCTTCCCTCCCCAAATTTGCCCCCCCCCAATAAATAGCTGAATTTCCAGAGTGTTCTCATATCAGTAGTCTTTTTAGAGAATGAATTATTTTTTCAAAAGCCACAAGAATTGGAGCCAATCTGTCTTTCCCAGGAATTCTATTCTGTTTAAGGGGAGCAGTAATGAAGCTGGCGCAATCACATAGCTACTGCAGATGGCACTTCTTAGCGCCAGGATCTGGAAGGGTACTTCTTTTAATTCTTAAGAGATTGGCAGAAGCCACGTAAACTAGCAGTTCTACAAATGGTCAGATCCTGAGCCTTTTAGGGATTTAAAGGCGAAAATCAGCATCTTGAATTGCACTCAGAAGCATAGTGGGCAAACTCACTGCTTGAGCTATTACGTTCTGGATTAGCTGAACTTCTTGGGCCCAAACGAGAGCTGACCAAGGCATTGATGACAGCAAGCAAAACCATAAATGTAGCATATATTTTAATATTCCTGGAATTCTAAATCTAATTTGTTGCTGTTCAATCATTGAGTGACTTCCAAGTCATAAATTACTCAACATTTAACTAAGATTGTCTGTCACTAACTGCTTCTATAAATTCTTGCAAGCTCACATTTGTAATAACAGAAATAGCATCTAGCAACCTTGCTTATGCTGTCCTTTTTATTATTTTATTTTTTTCTCCAAGCATTATGACCTCCTCCAGTGACTTTTGCCTCTGGTTTTATTTCATCTAATATAAAATGATTACTTCATTCAGTCCAAGGTACTGTCAGCTTTTTCTCTAGTGCCACAATTCAAGGACATTAGTTTTATTTAATTTAATTTAGCTTTTCTGATTTCACAGCCATTTATTTTATTTTATTTTATTTTATTTTATTTTATTTTATTTTATTTTATTTTATTTTATTTTATTTTATTAGAAGTTCACAAAATTAGTTCTCTCACAGTTTTCCTTAGCTTTCCAACTGGGAAATCACATTTCAGTATACCTTTTGATCCATTTTTTTTAGGTAGTTACATACTAAGAACTCTTTGCCTGTTTTAACGTAGCTTTGAAACCAGAACACTTAATTTTGCTTCTTGGGGAACACCAACAATACTGCTTTTCTAGATTTCCTTTTTACCGTATGTTTTGATTAGTAAGTCTCATAACTTTAAAGTGTTTTTTGCTATATTTTAAAATTTAGTTTCATTCAGAGCAGTTTGATTTAATTTAGTTTAATTAATGGTATCAGGCCAAACTCTGGTTAAAGGAACATTGGACTACAGCACTACATCTGAATCAGAGGTGGGTTCCTGACAGTTCTAACCTCTTCTATAGAAGAGGTTCCACAAATCTACCGTGCCATTTAGAACCCTATTCCAGCTCCCTCCTCTCTCCCATCCACACCACGCTTGCCCTGCCTGCCACTGACTGATTGGCTGGGTCATCAATCGGCCCACCTGCCTCTAAGACTCCTATCTAAACCTTAAAGTCTTAAAGCTGTCAAGTTTGAACATCCCTGGGTTTTTTTTCTAAAGGGTTTGGGGTGCAAGGGTCTTGTAACTTGACAGCTTTAAGACTTGCACACTTCAATGCCAGAGTTCCTGAGCCAACATGACTGGAGGAGGAATTCTGGGAGTTGAAGTCCACAAGTCTTAAAGCTGTCAAGTTTGAACACCCCTGGTTTTTTTTTTCTAAAGTGTTAGGGGTGTAAGGGTCTTGTAACTTGACAGCTTTAAGACTTGCGTGCTTCAAATGCCAGAGTTTCTGAGCCAAAATTTTGGTTGCTAAGCAAGAGCGTTGTTAAGTGAGTTTCACCACATTTTACAAGTTGGCCATGCCCACCCAGTCACGTGACTGCCAAGCCATTCCCACTCAGTCACATGGCTGGCAAGCCACTCCCACAAAGCAGGCCACACCTACAGAAAAGGTTCTAAAAATTTTTTGAAACCCACCACTGATCTGAAGGGAGAAATTATTTCCCTTGGGCTAATTATCTTATTTCATTTAAACTCTCTCATCGTCTGGAAATGGTTATCCTAAAATGTAATTTTAAACTATAACTTTTGATTCATTTTATCCATGTTTCATGCACATATATTTTTACCCACCCCAAACTTACATTTTTATAATGGTTGTTTTTTAAAATTCTCTTTCAATTTAATAACCATTTTAGTTAGTGGTATATTATTTTTCTATAAATAGGAGAGAATTTTATTTAATTATGGGAAAAATCCAAAGTAAAACTAATATTCCTAGCTGTAACCCAGCTGCCTGTTCAAAATACAGACAGGGGATGTGGCAATATACTGTAGAATTTACAGCAGTTTTTAAAAAGTAGATACTTGTTTTTGTTTTTTACATATTCAGACAATGTACATGTATAACAGAATGAAATAACATTTTTTGTTGGACAACAGCATTCCATTTTTTCTTTTCTTGGTTCATGGAGCGCATTAAAATTATCACACTACGGAATACTTTTCAATTAAAAAACTAATGCAGGTTTCTGTGAGCAGGCATAAATGTTTGTCTCTCTTACAATTCAAATTTACCTATAGCCTGATACCATAAACTTATAAAAGAACAGCTATGCATTCATTTTTTAAAAAGTATATGCAGTTTTTTTTAAAAGACTGTACATAAAAAATAATATTTTGTTGCATAGTGAAATCACTATACACTAACATAATTCAAAGTAGTTTGTGCCCCAGTAAATTTCCTATATGGTTATTTTAACAAAAAGTGTTTCTTTTATTGAATGTAAAACTTTTTAATGGTAGAATTGGAAAAGTGTCCATATTTTTCACCAGCACTTTCAGAAAAAAGGTTGGTAACATTATTTGTTTTTCTTGTAGATACACTTAAATATGCCGATCTAAATAATATATAAAACAAAAGAAATTGTACAAATTCTATGTGCCATGCTTCTCAGTCATGCTTTCCAGCATGTGACGAAAGGTTTCTTAAAATAATAATTGATTAAAATGATTAAAAATAAAAGAATAGGAAGATAGCACTTATATTGCTACTGCAATATGTTTCTGCTAAATATTTTAATGATTTGATTTGATTTTGAAGCCAAACTTCACAGTGACAATTAAAAAAAAAAAAAAAAAGCACACATGAGCTGCGGTGGCACAGTTGTTAGAATACAGTACTTCAGGCTACTTCTGCTGATTGCTGGCTGCCTGCAATTTGGCAGTTCGAATGTCACCAGGCTCAAGGTTGACTCAGCCTTCCATCCTTCTGAGGTCAGTAAAATGAGGACCCAGATTGTTGGGGGCAATAGGCTGATTCTGTAAAACCGCTGAGAGAGGGCTGTAAGCACTGTGACATGGTATATAACTCTAAGTGCTGTTGCTATCAAAAAAGAACATAGCCTATCAATAACTGTTATTGTCCTGCTTTTGCCTTTTCATCAAAATTGTATTTAAGGACACTATTAATATTATTAACTTCAAATAATAAAATATAATAAAATAGTACAAATAAACATGAAAGAAAGACAAATTTCTTTCAAATTGTAAAATTTAAATGTATCTGAGCAGGAGCTTGAACAGAACAATCTTGTTGATCTCACCCAACCCACAATCACTTAAAGCAATGTGGTACTTAATTTCACAATTAAAGGACTGCAGCATTTTTTCCAATAAATTTTAGACGTGCTGCAGATATTACCCTCTTTTTTTGGTGCATCTCTACTTAAATAAGTTTACCAGGCTGTTGAAAATGATAAAACACAATGAAACACAATGAAAACAGTAAAATCTATTTGATGAAGTGAATGTTTACATTAAAGGGAATTACCCCTAGTTTTAGTGTTTTAGGGGGGAAAATACTTGTCTCTCAAGTTTGCATAATTAATCAAAGGATTCCAGCACCCATTGGAAACTAAAAGAACTAAAAACTCAGTTATCAACATATGTTTCCCCACGTCGGTAACATCTCTAAACACTACTAATTAAACATTTTTTTGAAGTCTCTCAAACAAATATGTACCACCAAATTTGGCAGTTTGGAAGTCAATTGTAAAACTATCCATGGGTAAGAAAGACAAGTCTTCCCTTTCCTCAAATGACATGTTAAATTCTGTCAACCTTTTTCCATTCAATCCAAAATACCTGATGCAAGCAATCTTCAATTAGGGAATCTTCTCCCCACTTTCCTGAATATTACAGGTGAGCTACATGTTGTCTCTGTTAGTCTGGACTTTTATATTCTGTATGTCTTTCCTGAAAGTTCAACTACCATACAGGAAAAAATAGCCCTGGGAATTGGTGGCTGCATAGAAATTGTCAAGCAACTGTCTATACTCAAGAGATAGGTTGAGTTGATTAGACTATCTGAGCTATACCTGAGGCTCGTATTGAGTGGAACTCTAAAAGGAGGTTGAAATGGATTGGGAAGTGGGACGGAATGGTTACTCATGATGGTTTGTCATTATTTATATGGGTGGAGAAGTACAGAGGGTGAATACATATTTGATTTTCACTTGAAAAGTAAGTATTGTTTGTATCCTTCAAATTCTACTCGGATTTTAGAGGAAATGTCCCTTGTTTCTGACAGTGGGCTGGGTAACTAATAGCATAAGAATGGGAAGGGCAGGCAGCTCCCTTCCTTCTAACAATCTCTATGGCATGGTTCCCAGACAGTCCTGCTCATGCTGTCCTCTTTTTCACTCTGTGTGTGTCGGGCACCCCATGCCTTTTTTTGAAAAACTAACACTAGACCATTCATGCAATGTGTCATTTTTACTAACCGACTAATGTACTAACACCCTAACGACTCATCTTTGCTTTTGGTTATTTTAATTAACAATCGTTCTGTTCACAATTTTTTAATTTCCTTTCTTCCCCCTTTTCCGCAAAGCACTCAGGCATTGGACACGCTATGGTAAACAAACTACATTGTCTGGTAGATATCATTCTTATTGTCTCTTTTTTTGGGTTTGCCGTGTGTTATCTTCCTTTCCCTCTCCATCTCCCATCCCCTATTTTTCTTCCGCTTTAAACTTACCTTCCCCTTCTTCTTCTTCTTCTTCTTTTGATTTTGCTATAGTTACCTTTTCTTACTATTTGTATTTTTATATATTTTCCGTAAGACAAAAACAAAGGAAAATAAATACAATAGTTCTGGAAATGGGATTTAATTATCTCTTTCGCTGGCTTCTTCACTTTATCTATTTTAAAAGATTTTTTAATTCTATTTTTGTCAATATTTTGCTAATCCCTTTTCTTTCTTTCCTTTAGTCCCCCCCCTTTTTTTTTTAAGTTTGGGGAGGTGAGACTTTTTTCCCCTTCTTTTTCTGTTTTTTTCCAAAGGTTTTTAACTCAACTACCATGTCAGGGCCTACAGTTTGTTGTTGTGAGCCCACTCTTTTCCCCTTTATTTATTTATTTTTTTGGTTCTAATAACAGTTGTAGGCAAAACTGGGCCAAACTTCCCTCTTTTTTTCTCACTCCATCTTAACCTCTTCATCAGGCCAGCCTCCACACATATTCTTTCTCTGTCTTTTTGAAATTCCACCAGCCATAACCAACAGAAGCTCAGCCAGTTGTTTGGTTCAGGGCAATATATACGCTGCATGGCATGTCTATGTCTGGTTAACCCCCACCTCCTTTCCCAAACACCATACTGCATCTATCTCTCCCCATCTGTCCACCAAGCCACTAATCTAACTTTTAAATCACATACATATATCATTTTCACAACCTTCCTTTCCTGCCCCCACCCCCACCCCTTCTGTTTTCCATTGCCCTCCATGAATTAATGGGGTTTGGACTATTTTTAGATTTTTAAATTTTAGTCTTCATTTCTTTTAAGTTTTTCTCCTTTTATAATTTATGGTTTCATATTTTTTTTTGCTTTTTTTTTTAAAGGAATGCATGCAAGTGTGAAAAATATCTCTCTTAGGATACTTTGTCCTTCTGGATTTTGAAAAAAAAAACAGTGGCATGGGTGTGCTGAAGTACAGAGTGTGAGCACGTTTGCCATTTTTTTCTCTTGTTTTCAAATTCACTTTATATTTTTTTCCATTTTTGCTGATGTATGGTTGACTTCTTTCTTTCATTTTTTTAATCCTGTTTTCTTTTTAAATTTTTGTACTTTTTTTCCTTTTTAAGTTGCAGTAATGGGTGGTGGTGGGCGTCTTTGTAGGCACATAGCATGTTCATTCCATAATGTATTGAAAGTGAGATCCCTTTCCTTCCTCCCTTCCCTGAATGCATGTTCATTTGTGTGCTGTGAGCCAAATAAATACAAAGAAGCAAAATCAAATATATCAACTTCATCATTAGTGTCTTTGCTAACAGTCATAACTAACAATAATCACTACCAATAATGGCTAATCAATCATACTATCAGCTCAGATAAGCGCTCCCGTCCACCAATTGCTCCATTTTCTGGCCTTATTAAATGGAAGCCATCAATGGCAGGTAGAATAGCTTATCTTTTTTGGCAGTAGCAAAGTTGAACTAGCCATGCAGGAGGGGCAAAAAGCAGACCAGAAAATGGAACTGAGCTGCAATGAATCAACAAAGATCAACAAAACCTATCCTAGAAGTTTTATAAAAATAGGGAGAGGACTTGCTCTTTTAAGAACCATAAGGTCATTGCTGGGAATTTTGTTTTTCTTTTCCTTTTTTTGTTTTTGTTTTGTCCATTGCATCCTTCAAACAGGTGACAATCTCTGTGGATGGAATCCTCACCACTACTGGCTACACACAAGAGGATTATACTATGCTTGGCTCAGATGATTTCTTCTATGTCGGTGGAAGTCCCAGTACAGCTGATTTACCTGGATCTCCTATCAGCAATAATTTCATGGGTTGTCTGAAGGAGGTAAATGTTTCAAATCAACAGCATTATATTTCTCTGTATTCTATGCTAAATAACTTCTTTGTTTGCCAGTCTTTTTTTAAAAAATTGAATATCACACTGTATATACTGTTGGCAAACTTAGCCTGTCCTCATACAACTGAATGAATCTTCCACATGTAAAAGGAAAGGATACTGATAATCTTAGAGAAACCTTAAGGTTTGCAGAAATATAATAATGTTGAAGAAAAACACGCTAAAGCAGAAATTTCTGTTTGACCAGGAAATGTTGACTGCTCTGAAAATGAGAGGAAATGGAATGGAGTATGCTATAAAGGGACTCATTGGACTGACTGAGTTCTCTGTAAATGACATTAGATGAATAATGTATTAAATAAAGTGGGTTCCTTAGTGAAACCTGCTTCACAGAAGATTTGCAATTCCAATAACAGCAGTCAAATCAGCAAGAGTGATGGTAAAGAAGAATTTAACAGGGATATTGGGATAAGATTTAATTGAGATGGGGAAGGAAACAGTTGGCTGTTTATGATAGAATATGACTTGGAAAGTGATGAAAGGTTGTTGTTTTTTGAGAAATAAATTACTGAAATATGGGGAACATACAGGATGTTTTAGAGGGGAAAAAATCCTTGTAAGTTGCAAACAATATAGTAAAAGAGAACAAGATGAAAAAGGCACAACAATTTTCATAGATTTTTTTAAAATTGTATTGGGTGAAAAAGACTAAACAAGGAGCACCTACCAGGTTGAGTGGAATGGGAAAAAAACCTGCAAATGATATTTGAAACTAAAAGAAAAAAAATTAGAGATTTATACATGTGTGATAGTGATCCATCAAAAACTGAAATGAATGTAAGTTTCAAAAAATAAGGTGGAAAGCAAGTAATCAATTATGTGAATATATTGGAAGAATAATGATGCAGGGTAGGTGGGAAATGTTAAAATATGAATCTAATATACCTTTGGAATGATGCACAACTTATTTAACATCTATGCAAAGATTGCATCTATGCCTGATTATTGGAATAATACTACTATTCCCCTTTATTCCCTCTTTGTAACAAGTAGTACTGTAATTGCCACTAACATCTTCAATAATCTGAATGCCTTTGCAACCCACCACTAACTTCATGCACATCTTCCTTACTACTTCTCTCTACAGCATTAGATCATTCAAACAATCTGGAAGGTTGGCAATGTCTGAAATCGCCCTCCAGAGTTGCTGGGATTAGTAGTTTGCACATGCTGGGAGCAGGGAAGAATTCTGGTCATAATCCCCCATTCTCAATTGAATCAAAGCTATAGAACATGTTTCAAAATCAGACTTGGAACAACTGAATTGTCCCCTTTAAATCCATGCCATTTTTTTTTATCATCCATTTTAGACAGAACGGTTTTTGCATCCAGGCCTTTGAACAGATGATTAATGGTTTAATTTCTAATAACTTTTCATTTTATGGAACCCTGCTATGTCTCTGCATCTGGTGATCCAAGCTATTTAAAGCTGTGTTAATTTTGCTAATTGCTCTATGTTTATTTGGATTACTGGCACCTGCAGGTTTTGGGATCATGTTTGGATCTTTATAGTCTCCCGGCTCCTTAGTGGGGAAAATGGACAGAACAGTTTCCTCAGTTAAAACCAATAACCTTGGCAGAAAGTCCTAAATCATGTTTGTCCTCAATTCCATCATCTATCACAGCTGAAAGCAGTGATTCAGAGTAAAGGATGTTGGAATGTCTCAGATAGCAGTCTTACTGTTAAACAACCATGTACTATTTCAAGAGGGTGATGACCAGACCAGAGAAAAAGTATTTGAAAGAACACCACTTTGTTTTTTATTATTTATCAAATTTGTTAGCTACCTAAAATCACATGTTTGTGGCAAACATCATATAAAAATATAAAAATACAGTAAATATAACTCTGTAGGATGCATAGATAGATAGATAGATAGATAGATAGATAGATAGATAGATAGATGATAGATAGATAGATAGATAGATAGATAGATAGATAGATAGATAGATAGAAACAGACAGACAGACAGACAGTCAGTCAGTCAGTCAGTTCAAAAGCCTCTGGAAACATTCTGTATTTAGCTTTTACTAGAAGTCATATTTTCTAGAAGACCACACTGGAGACAAATTAATCTTCAATTGGAGGTCATTCCAGAAGACCAGTCTTATCAGCAAATAGCAGGATTTCCAGGCTTTACCCTTTTCTTGAAAATGGTGGAAATCAGTGCTTCTCCTGGCATGAGCATAGTTGTTGGGCTGACATTAGTGTAGAGATATGGCCATACAGATAGCCAGGTGTCAAATCGCAAATAACAATAACAGCATTTTAAATTGCACTCTGAAATTAATAGGAATCCCATGCAGTACCTGAAAACAGGCATAAAAAACTGTTCAATAGTCAACTTATGTGAGCACCCTGCCCTGTGTATTTTGCACCAACCAAAGCTTTTAGGTGGTCTTTGTAGAGTGTGTTCCAGTGATCTAAATGGACTGGTGATGAGAGTATGAGGCACTGTATTCAGATCCTCTCACTTCAAGTTGGTAACTAGCGCAACCTGGACAAAGGCTCTTCTGGCCACAGCTTCCATCTGCTGATGTAACAGGAAGTAGGAGAGCACCCAAATTGCAGATCTGCTTCTTCAGAAGGAGGGCAACTCCATCTAGAGCCAAAACAAAGGGCAAAAAGCACACCCTATTATTAACAGTAGCTCAGTCTTGCTGGCATTTAGTTTAAGCCTGCTGTTTTCCATCCAGACCTACAGGATTGTTGGGCACCAGGACAGGAGTTCAATGGCATTTCTGGCCCAACCTAGGGTTGTAGTATGCAATTGGCTATTATCAACATATTGATAATACCACATCCGAAACCTCCATATAGAGAGGTACAAAGAGTAGATGAATGGCCTCTGAAAGAGACAAGAGCAAAAAGATGCTTCCAAAGGAAACCAAAGGGGCTTGAGCAAAATTGTGAAAGTGGAAATGTCTCAGTCAGTTCACATGAAGATAGAAGGAAGAAATACATTCAGACTTTCAAGATTCCGTTATAATAAAAGCACTATTCATCTATATAGCAATGGTTTCCTAGTCTAGGTTTCTTTGAAAGGTGTCTGACACTCAGTGATTTCATATTAATATTGAATAACAAGCAGAAAAGCACTGATTCCTAGGTATCCTGCAAGGACCAAATGTGATTGGAACAACTGCTGGGGAAGGAATAAAACCATTGAAGAACCGTACCCCCAAAACCCTGGAGTCCATTCAGAGGGATACTAGGATTGAGGAACAGATCTGAAATCTGGAATTTTTTTTTAGCAAATGCCATTAATCTCCCAGGTGTACTGGGATATGTGTGCCCTCTCCTCATCCCATCATGATCAGGAGGCCTGTGCCCTCTCCTCAATGCTCTGCTTAACAACATACATGGTCACTTAACAATTGCAATGGAGGGATCTGAGATTAGGGGTGTTGAGCAAAATGATCACATGGTGTTTCATTTAATCACTACTTCACTCAATGGCTGAGATTCTGAGTCCAATTTTAAGCGGAGGATTACTTGCACTAACATCCAAATTTCAGCATCGGTCATCAAATAAAGTGACTAATGTTGTCTCTGTTTTGTGCCCAGGCTTAAAACATTAATTGATATAGGTCTAGATCAAGGCTGTCAAATTCATGGCCCGCAGGCCAGATGCATCATGCAATGGCCATGCCCACGCCTGGCTTAGCAAAGGGGAAAAAGTCCCAATACGTCACGTGATGCTGCTGTGACGATGCGAGTTTAATACCCCTGGTCTAGATGATACTTTTTATCTAGGAGTTCCATAGTTATCCCCATGTTAGGTGTGAAACACCAGATCCAGATTTGAAGGTTAAATTAAGTTGATTTATTGTTAAAAGCCTATGCACAGGAATCTTCTCAACAAATGGCCAGCACCTGGTTAGAGTTAAATAAGGCCAATGGTACTCAAAGGGTGGTGGTGATCTTAGTTTGCTTGTGGCTGTGCAGGGGTTTTAGGATGATCTTTCTTTCACTCTACCCTCAAGTTCTGCCCAGTTTAAAGATTATTTAAAGCACCTTGAGTTGTATGTGGAAAGCCACTGGAAGCCAGTGCAGCTCACACAACAATGCTATTATTCAAGTGAACCATGAATCATTCCAGATCACAACTAAGGTCTTACATCCATCAGAGCCTCAGGAATAACCCCAAGTTCCCTCTGAACTCCTATTGGTTCCAACAATCACCTGGGGTAGGCTTATCTTCCCTGGAGGCAGTTGCAGAGAACTTCAGGGCCAAGAAGGAGTGACCTGTCAATAACAAGGGACAGATATCAATGTCTTCTTATCCCAGATTGCTTTGCCACTGCCCTTTCCTACTTATATGCTTTTCCTCTGGTTTCCCTTCCTTGAGAATATCAATATGCTTAACATCACATGGATGTTAACAATAGAAAATGTCTCTCCATTTTACTTTCAAACTATTTTTTTTTAAAAACCTAGAATTTCATTAAAGTGACTGATACTTATTTCAGCCAACAGAAGTGATACTGAACAAATCCAAAACAATCTACCAGTACTGTATAATTGATGATTTGGTTCTTCTAAAAGTTCTGATTTCCTACTCATTTTGGAATTTAATGATCCAGTACAGGTGAAATCCCTCTCAAGCCTTTCTATAAGGTAAATATGTGTGCTAGTCGTTTCTGGCTCTAGGGACGGAGCTCATCTCTGTTGCTAAGCTAAAGAGCCAGCACTTTCTGAAGACTTCTCCATGGTCATGTGGCTGGCATGGCTAAATGCCAGGGTGCATGGAGTGCTGTTACCTTCCCACCAGGGGGTATGGTTCTTCAATGGTTTTATTCCTTCCCCAGCAGTTGTTCCAATCACATTTGGTCCTTGCAGGATACCTAGGAATCAGTGCTTTTCTGCTTGTTATTCAATATTAATATGAAATCACTGAGTGTCAGACACCTTTCAAAGAAACCTAGACTAGGAAACCATTGCTATATAGATGAGTAGTGCTTTTATTATAATGGAATCTTGAAAGTCTGAATGTATTTCTTCCTTCTATCTTCATGTGAACTACTTGCATTTTTTATGTCCTTTCGAATTGCTCGGTTGGCAGAAACTATGACAAGTAATGGGAACTCATCCCATTACACAGCACTAGGGATTCGAACTGCTGAACTGCGGACCTTATAATCAACATGCTCAGCATCGTAGCCACTGAGCCACCACATCCCTTTTAACTTTTGTATAGCTTTCAGTTTATGCTGAGATGTGTAGTTATCTTGCCCAAAAGAGACTTTTCATATTTTTTTTAATCAAAAGGTCATAGCAGTGAGAACCAATATCCTATGGAGTATGGAAGGTGAGGGGAGAAATTAGCATCAAACTATGCAACAATTTTTTTAAAAAAAAAAATCTTCATACTGTAGTTGGTTTCAGAGTTTTGAAAGCAGTAGAGGAGTCTTCACTTTGTTCCCTGCCTCCAAATATGTTTAAGTTACTGTAAGCTGGTATAATGTGTCATACCTCCAAATGACAACTTGAAAAAAATACTGCATATTAAAGAAAAGTATGCACAATCCCATTGATAATTTGATGTTGACATGAAGTAATTTTTTTATTTTTCTGAGTTCTATGTGCCTCATATTTCATCTTTTAAATTATGTTCAGGTCAATATTTTCTCTGTTTTGTTTTGGAATACTGATAGCTGCCTTGAATCTTCAAAATGAGGTGGGTCAAACGTCCAACTGAGTATGCTTAAAGAGAGAATGCCACTAATAGCATCCACTTCAAGTACAAATTAGTTAGTTCACTATCACAATATGGGAGAAAATTTCTGCTGAATGAGTAAATATAGGCGTTGCTCAAAGTACGTATCTGAAGGCTGCTTTACAAAGCACATTAAGCTAACTAAAGTACATTGCTGGAGAGTTAAAGTAGCTATACTGCTGCTTTGAAGTTGGTCCCTGCTGGCTACGCATGCATATACATACACAGATACTTTACATTTGTGGTAGTGTCTGTGCCTGGATAAACATATATACAAGTAGGGATAGCTTTGAATCAGCTTTGTTAGCACTCTGGAGGACACCCCTATTTTAATATTTCATTGAAGGCTGCTTCATATACAGCAGGAGGCTTTGTGAAGCACATGCTTTTGAAAGTTTTGTGTACCTCAGACAAATATTTATGTGAGGAATAAGTATAACAAATGCATCCATACGTCTATGTCACCATGCATGTAAATCACAAACAGGCTGTATGAATAGTATATATATATAATACATAGGTATACCTTGCATTGGCATGTGTGATGCTTGGGTGCTTGGGTTTCAAAGACAACAGTTTAGTAATCAAGATCACAGATGTCACTATATATATGCACTCACATGCATGCATTTATTTATTGATATAATAGCATGATTATGTGCTCAGAAATCTTTTTATTGACATATGAGAAAATATATTAGAAAAAAATATTGCCTTTATACCAGTTAGCCTGTCCATTCGGTTGATGTCTGTCCTGATGATCTTCAGCTACTTAATGTTTCCAACAAGGAGTAAAATGATTGCGACTTTCCAGAGGCTGCTGAACAGCAATTTCCAACAGCCCAATCAGCAATAAATACAGATATTGTCTTTTCTCTGATCAAAGAAGTCAATATATAGCAGTAGACTTATATACCGCTTCATAGGCCTTTCAGGCCTCTCTAAGCGGTTTACAGAGAGTCAGCATATTGCCCCCAACAATCTGGGTCCTCATTTTACCCACCTCGGAAGGATGGAAGGCTGAGTCAACCCTGAGCCGGTGAGATTTGAACCGCTGACCTGCTGATCTAGCAGTAGCCTGCAGTGCTGCTTTTAACCACTGCGCCACCTTGGCTCTTAAAGTCAGCCACTTTAGCAAGTTCCTTAATATTCACCTACCATTCCTTGGTTGAGGATAATGCCAAATCTTTTTATCCTTGTACATACAATCATCCTGCTACAGATAATATATACCAAAACAAAAGTCCATAACTTTCCCCCCAACTGTTTGTCCATCAATCCAAAAGAAAAACCTCTGGTCTCAGTTGTATATTAATCTTTAAAATCCTCTCAATTGATGCACTTGAATACTTGATTTTTCAGTTTTATTTCAAACTCAGTTTTACATTTATCCACCAAACATGATAAAATGACCCTTCTACTTGTTCACACTTCCAACATAAATTTATACATTATACTTTTATACATTCTAGACAATTTGTCTGGTGACATATACCAATGGTACATCATTTATATAAAATATCTTTAAAATTATAACGTACTGTAAATTTCAGTTCTTTCAGCCACATATTTCTCATTGTTTGTCTATATTACCAAGATACGTAGACTTGTTTATCATACAGTCTTTCCACTTCTTTTTCTGTTTCACGTTTCAATAAAAATCATACATTGTAACAATTACATGTTCATTATTTGTGCACAGTTTTAATTCAAACTCAGTTTTTCAATGTCCAAAAACAAAGTCTAGTTTACATCTTTCTAATAATTGTAAATAGGATATATTGATAACTATATCTACTATCAATAGACGTTACTGATAACTACATCCCTGCATTAGGGAATTTTAATTATTCAGAGTTTTTGTTGTAATTTTAAACCAGTATTGACTCCTGGTGACTGAGTGGACAGGTTCCTGCAGTTCTCTTGTCAAGATTTCAGAAGTGGTTTGCCATTGCCTTCTTCCCAGAGATGAGAGGATTGGCCTAATGTCTTTAAGTAATTTATAGAGATAGAAGATCCCTAAGGCAGCAAATTAAATGTGTTACATTTATAACCAGAATATAAGCCATATTGCTGCATGACTACAGAAAAATGTTGGTAATAGTTTTACGTAATTATCAGAATAACTAAAGTGTCATCAATGTATCAAAATAATTATATTCACTATTGAGTTCTACAACACATTTAATATTTTGAGACACTCTCTAGAGTTTTCTTCAGTTTCATTGATTGCAATGTCTCTATAATACCATGTAATAATATGTTTGCACCACTTTTTTCTTTCTGAGAAATCCTTTCCATTTTATTATGTCATACAAAATTAATAATTTACTATTCGATTCAAGACTCTCTGATTAATATAACTATAGTAAGGTGACCAGACCTCCTGCTTTCAGCGTGACAAGCACGCTTTTCTACAATTTCTCCCGGGTCCCGGGCAGTTTTCAAAAAGTCCCGCTTTTATAGCTTGCTCGTTCCCCCTCCCATCTGCTGTTGCTCCTCCCACTCCCATCCACACTAAGTCTAAGGCAGCCCAGCCTGCCGCTCACTGATTGGGCCTGGACTCCAGCCAACCAGTGAACGGGCTGAGTGGAAAAGTTTAAGCATCTCCATTTCGCCTTTGCCTATGTCTCACGTGGCTGATAACCTGGTCTCTACAGAAGAGGTAATTTTAAAAACTTCGGAGCGAATCCAGAAAGAGGGGAGAAAAAGGCTGCAGGAGTGTTTGCACAGGAGGGGAAATTTTTAAAGGCCCAGTGAATCCAGAGGAGGAGTGTGTGTGTGTGTGTGAGTGAATGAGAGAGAGAGAGAGAGAGAGAGAGAGAGAGAGAGAGAGAGAGAGAGAGAGAGAGAGAGAGAGAGAGAGAGAGAGAGAGAGAGAGAGACAGACAGACAGACAGACAGACAGACAGACAGACAGACTGACTGGAGTGTTTGCACAGGAGGGGGGATTGTTAAAGGCCCAGTGAATCCAGAGAAGGAGTGTGTGTGTGTGTGTGTGTGTGTGTGTGTGTGAGAGAGAGAGAGAGAGAGAGAGAGAGAGGCTGGAGTGTTTGCACAGGAGGGGGAATTGTTAAAGGCCTAGTGAATCCAGAGGAGGAGTGTGTGTGTGTGTGTGTGTGTGTGTGTGTGAGAGAGAGAGAGAGAGAGAGAGAGAGAGAGAGACTATCAGTAAGTGTTGTAGCTTCTGATTCTTGATGAATGTATTCTATTTTATTTTTCTTTATGTACACTGAGAGCATATTCACCAAAGACAAATTCCTTGTATGTCCAATCACGCTTGGCTAATAAACTATTCTATTCTATTCTATTCTATTCTATTCTATTCTATTCTATTCTACTCTACTCTACTCTATTCTACTCTACTCATTTCTATTTCAATTCTAATAAGGAGTTTAGCTTCTCTCTCTTGAAAATGTAAGCTAGCATAAGGCATTATAATGCAAGCTAGCTTTAGCTTTCAAACAGTTCATTTAGTGACCAAAGTTACTGTTGACCATTTTTCACACTTAGTGACCATTTTTCACACTTAGCGACCATTTTTCACACTTAGCGACCATTGCAGCATCCTCATGGTCACGTGATCAAAATTTTGATGTTTGGCAACAGATTCGTATTTATGATGGTTTCAGTGTCCTGGGGTCATATAATCGCCTAAAATTTTTAATCAAGCCTCCCCCCCCCCGTCAATGGTGTCCCTCTTTACCAATCTGAAAATCTGGTCACCTTAAACTATAGCAATAATAAAACTGTGGATCAATAGATTCTCTATCAGTAAATAACTGTCCATCATTGGCCTGGATCTCAGAAACAAAATTTCATTGTTGTTCTTATTTCAAATGATAAGCCAATAACTATCCATTTTTCTCTCCTGATTCTCACTATGTCTGTTTAATACATTTCAAAGACTATTCAAATTGTTCTGAGTACAGAAGCTCCAGTTTAAACTTTTCTGCTGTAAATGCTTGATGTGATTAATCTGTGGGGTTTCTAATGTATGACAAGAATAAGTCTTTAACTATCACTTCCAACTGCGTAAGATAAGAATCTTTGAGACTCTTGTTTGGTGAGGTGAAACAATAATGGATCCCATATAATTTTTTTTATCATTCTCTGTTGTCTGTTTTAAAAGCTTTCCTATTTCTGTCAGATGAGCAATTGCTTCTTAGGGAAGATCAGAAGTTCAGAAGCACTACTAGAAGCTCTACTAGAAATCTGCTTTTGACTCAGTCAGGTTCCACGCAGTTGTTCAATTTTTAAATAATAATTTTGAATGCCATTATTGAATGGAAATATTGAAAATATTATCAAATCTGTTCAAATTAGTCAGTGGTTCCCAAACCTGGCAACTTTAAGACTTGTGGACTTCAACTCCCAGAATTCTCCAGCCAGCTCTGAATTCTGGGAGTTGAAGGCTGGAGAATTCTGGGAGTTGAAGTCCACAAGTCTTAAAGTTGCCAAGTTTGGGAACCACTGAAATAAGTATCAAATATCATTAAAAGCCTGAGGCACAATTAGGTTACAAAATTCCTCTATTGCTGACCTAAGACAAAAAAGCTCCTGTTTCAGAACTGAAGAATATCCAGTGTTTACAAAACAAAATAATATGGTATAAGTTTGATTTTGACATATCACAATAACTTGTGTGTATTCTGAATCAGTCAGGATAAATCTGAAGGAAGGAATTCATGTTACGGTTTTGGAAAGTATTCCAAAGACACATTTTAGTTAGATCTAAGCAAGTTTTGAAATGTTAAATAGCTACATCTTTTTCAAAATTCAACTGACTGATTTGAAAATTATGCACAACTGTCTCTGTGTGTAAATATGCACAGGAAACACCTCTGTTAGGACTCCTAACAAAGAAAGTGGCTATAGATACAAATGCAAGTGGAGATTCTTGGAGACCACTTTCAAGGCAACTGCATGAACCTTACAAAAACATAGTTTTTTTAATGAATCAAGGAAAAAGTACTTTGTGCTCATACATATTGTAAGGCATCTTTGCATAGCTCCACTATATGAAATGATTCCCACTTTGCAGATGTTGGCAGAAGTTCTTTAAATCTAGGCTAGAGGGCTTTTTGTAAGATTAGGTTGGCAAAACCACTGTAGAATCGGTTAATCAATTGCCTTGTTATGTCAGTTTTGGCTGGCTGGCAGACTGGCTGGCAGTAATGGTTCCAGCCAACTGTGCAAGCTTCTGATTATAGTTTCCTTTTCTCTTTCAAGAAAAACAAAGAAAAATACTCAGTGATATTACTAAACAGTTGCTTCTCCCCCCCCCCCCTTTGCTGGCTTCATTTTGTATTTATACTTTGGTGCTTCACTTTATTTTGAATGTGTAGGGAGGTTGGTAGCATGTGTCCAGCAGAGAAGAAAATAAAATAGGCATTTCCCTAATTGCTATAGTCAGAATGCTTGTAATATGGTTTTTTTATTTTGCCATTTGCACATTTTCAGAACAGTTTCCTGGGTAGTCTGATGCTTCTTAACATTCCAGAGTGCAGTTGCATTGTTCCTTATAGGAAGTGAGCTCACATTTTATGTTCATGCATTCCAGAGCAAATCAAAGGATTAATGGAATGTGTCACTTGCAGACTAGATGTACTCTGTTAGGATCATTGCACTCTTCATTTGTGCTAACTGGGTATTATTTCTTGGCTATGTATTCCCTGTATAGAATAGATAAAGGATCTTTGCTGTCCTATTTTCCATAGCTATTCTACTACTTTTATGGATTTAAAGGGGTTAAAGCTGGACTAACCAAAGACCACTCCCTTGTCTCTCCATGCTCATGGTATTATTTCCAGTGATTCCAGAAAACTCTGCCTTTTGATACAATTACATAGATAGTGTAAAGTGTGCCTTTGGTATATATCTTACGCGCTCCCTGTTTTTCCTTGCACTTTGTCCCATTTTGCCAGTTAACTTTTTTTTTTCCTCTGAAGTTTGCTGTTGTTTAATCAATAAATTTCAGGGTATATGCTAGTTAGCTGAACCAAGTGGCATATATGCCTGGTCTGATCTGGATGTAGGAATTGACTGGAAATGTGCTGAGTGTAAACTAGAAGTTCCCCAGTAATTTTCTAACATTATTCAACGAAAAACCTAAAAAGAAACCGACGGGAAATATTTTATTAAATAACTTAAACAGTATTGAGTCACCCACAGAGGTTTTAGCTCAGTTAAGGACAGTTCATATTCTATCTACTGTACTGTGCCACTTCATTTCCCAAATTTCCTCTGGGAATCAAGGGATCATTGGGGATCCACCAACATAGAGAAGCCACATGGGCACAATCAAATCCAAAGTGTCTGTTGTATGTTCATTTAAACAGCAACTAAGACTTTGACCAAATGCACCAGAGCTTCAGTAATTTCCACAAGTTACCCCTGAATCCCACAAAGTCAGACAGGCGACTTAGGTGGACAAATCAAATAGGGATTCCCATCCGGCAGCAGAGAGCATTCCTAAAACAGTGAATCAATCAATATTGAAGTCACCTTCCCTAAAAGGGGACTTTATAGAATAATAGAATAAATATAACTATTTCCCTGTAAGTGCTGTATATATTGCATTGATTAAATTACATTTTGCTCTGTTTCTTCAGTAAACTAAGTCAGAACAATTTATAATCCCCAATAAATTCATACTATTCATTTGGCCAAAATCAATTACAATGTGGTTTTGTAGAAGAGTAGGCAACATATGTAGTCAGAGTAAAACTATTAGTATTCATCACAATTCCTCTCAGACTTCCCTGTTTACAGTTTAGATTATAAATGGTTCATCTATGAAACACCAATTTAGAGAAAAGTCTAGTTTAAATTAAGCTAAGCAAAAAAAAAATATCTTAGAGAAGTAACATTTAAAAGTGTATATGACAACTGAAGCAAGATTATGATGTGCTCAAATGGAGAATACCCACATTGCCCACAATGGAGGAAGGTTTGATGAAGCTGATGGAAAAGGCAGTTTTATCTAGTGGCTAAGGCTCCAGGCTAGAAACTAGGAGACTATGAGTTCTAGTCCCGCTTTAGGCATGGAAACCTGCTGGGTAATTTTGGGCCAGTCAGTCTCTCTCAATTCACCTCAGAGGTTGGTTATTGTGGGGAAAATAGGAGGAGAAATGTGTATTAGGTGAAAAAACAATATCTATGCTTATATTGCTGACTGGAAACCCATTATAGACCTTTTTCATGAAACAGAACAAAATGATCTTATGTTTTGATGATTAAAAAAATAATAGAAAAAGGGAACTTTTATTTTATAACCATAGAATAAAAGGGAATTTTGTAATTGTACCTGTATTTTGCTGCATAAAAAAATGGAAGCTATTTCTATTATTTTTCATTCTTTCCCTTTGCACTTTTTGTCTTTACTTTGTCTTTTCTTTTCTTTATGTTAATTTTTATATTCTTTACAAAGCTCTCAATAAAACCTTACAAAGGAATCACATATAAAAAGAAAGTTATAATAATAGCAAATGAATTCTAGAACATACTTTACTCTCCTATATAGGCATTCTATTGCAGAAGAACTTTTGTTCCTTTCCTTATGATTTTTGTTATAGAGCACAGTTTGTCTCCTATGTGGATGTGGTCTTTTAATAGCTTTGATAATTTATACTCATTCTATCTGTATAAGACAATTTTTGCTTCCTAAAGAGGCCAGAAGAAGATCAACTACATCTGAAGTGGCACAGGAAGGCCACTTCAGGCCTTATATATTCAGCCTTTAAACAACTTCCTAACAAGTCATGTAAAATTTTAGCAGAAAGAGAGAGAGAGAGAGAGAGAGAGAAGAGGGGTGGAAGGAGGGGGAGAGAGAGAGAGATGTTTTGAGAGGACACAACAATTCAAGGCTAACTACCCACTTGATTCCTCTTCCCTGCCTGGCTGGGCATTTCCCAAAAATATTACAGAAGATGATAAGCTACTGAAATTTTATTTGCCACAATGAAGGGGGAAGTTATTTCTTTATATATCTTTTTTATTTAATATATAAGGTTTTTATGTACTTTTTATTTTCTTTCTTTAGTTTGTATTAGTTTTTTATCTCCGCAATTGTAAACTTTTATTTATTTATATTTTAAAATAATAAAAAATTGCTTTCATCCTTATGGGTGCACTGAACTTTTCTGATGTCTGATGTCATTCCTGAGATCAATTGGATCCATTCTTCCAGTTTAGGGGTCACAACCCTATGGCAGAGTGTCCTACTACTAGAACCACTTTGGCTTTTACTTTCCATGGCCCTGGTACTTCTCCAATTTCTTATACTCCTTCTTCCTGATGTTGCTGTTACTTGGCATTGCTGTGTTTATTACCACCACTGTCTTCTTGAACTTTTCTACTGTCACAATGTCTGGTTGATTGGCCACTACCTGCCTGTCTTTTTGGCTCTGGAAATCCCATAAGATCTTAGCTTTAGAGATAGAAGGCAAATAAATATGGCTGAGTGATATTTCTCCTCCATCTCCATGTTGTAGAATAGAGACACAAAAATAGTTCAGTCAGTTAGTGTAAATCTTGCTTAAGAACTTCCTGTGTTTAAAGAAAATGATTTCTCTGGAATTAAGTTGGTCTTGCATTCTCTTGCTTCAAATAAGTGAAATCCAATGAAGAAAAACCCAGCTGAGAGTTTATTGCCCAGCAATAGGTAAACTCAATATTTAGTTGACGATAGATTTACAATTCAGTTAGCATCAAGCCCTACAGTAACAAAGCATCTAATAAAAGTACAGCATTTACTTATGTCTTTAATCCAATGAAGGAAATGAACTGAATTATTAGGAAACTGACTTAGATGTGAAGAACATTTTCCCTCTTTGTCCTGTGGGAATTTTCTCCAAATAAAATAACCTTCAAAATTATTGGATAAATAATGAGCAATATTACATAATCAAAGAAGTGAAAGGATTTCCCCTGGTTATGAAACAGCAAATATGGTTCCACGTACATCTTCCCTTAGCAAACAGGGCTAGTTTAAGAACGTGACATCAAATGCAGTTGTTGGAGAAGTTGGTGGTGGTGTTTAAAGAGAGTGTCAGGCTGAAGCAGTCTCTATGTGCAGAGTAAAAGTATGAAAATAAGAAAAAATACTGCTCTCTACTTCCGTTGTACCACTCCTGAGACAGTTTCTGGAATTTTTAAGCAGACATGTCCATCTGAAGGCCAACACAGTTGTGTTCAACAACAAATAGAACAGGCCAATGGAAGTTTTAGGTGGGCAATTATGTGTTAGGCGTAGGGTAGATCAAGCTGAGAAGGTCATTCTCCTATAGAGGATGTTATTGCTTGGTGACTTTTGTATTTGGCCTAATTCAACCTTTAATCTTTAGTTCGGGTTCTATGGGTCTCCCATTTTCAATACATAGTTTTAATATCTCATTTCGCAGAATTCATTTAAAATGTCTATAGTAACCTTTAAACCTGAAGTTACACTGGACTTTCAGATTCCTTAAAGCAACCATATTGTATTAGCATAAATCATTGGTCTTTAATCGCTGCCCATGAATGCTGGCAAGATATATTATAGGACTAGTTCAATCGTTTCAGTGTTTTCCACTTCCTTCACATATCTATTTCTTTAAAATGGGGCTGTTGACTAATTTCATATTATCTTCCAATATGATAGTTACAAGGGAATTCTTTGTTTGAGAATGTGTTTGTTTTTAGTTTTATCAACTCTCTCATCCTAGAGGGATTTGGCTGTTGAAGGAACCATATCAAAATACTGCCTTGTGAATTCTTATTTAGAAGGCCAAGAACTCCCATCGTTTTTAGAAAGATATAGAATAGAATAACAGAGTTGGAAAGCATCTTGGAGGTTTTCTAGTCCAATCTCCTGCTTAGGCAGGAGACCCTATACCTTTTCAGACAAATGGTTGTCCAATCTCTTCTTTAAAACTTCCAATGTTGGAGTATTTACAACTTCTGGAGGCAAGTTGTTCCACTGGTTAATTGTTCTGTCAGAAAATTTCTTCTTAGTTCTAAGTTTCTTCTCTCCTTGATTAATTTCCATCCATTACTTCTTGTCCTGCCCTCAGGTGCTTTAGAGAATAGCTTGACTCTCTCTTCTTTGTGGCAGCCCCTGATATATTGGAACACAGCTATCATGTCAACCCTACTCCTTCTTTTCATTAAACTAGACATACCAAATTCCAGCAACCATTCTTCATGTGTTTTAGCCTCCAGTTCCTTAATCATCTTTGTTGCTCTGCACTCTTTCTAGAGTCTCAACATCTTGACTCTTGCTCAACATGGTGCTCTCCAGTTCTTATTGGACTACATTTTCAGAAAGTTCCATCCATAATTGGATTTAATAAATTATTTTCCTGATGTAGAACATATCATCATTATTTATAAGTACATTCAGAATTTATTATATTCCTGATGACATACTTGACAGTTTGCCAGTATCAATGCATCCCTTGACCTACCATAGATTTCTAGTCCTGTCAAATCATCCTAAATTTAGCTGCTGGTTTTATGGCAGGACCAGGAGCACTTTCCTCACTTCCCCATTTAGTTTTGCTTTATCTGTAGTGAACATACTATAACAAGGCTGGAAGGGGCCTTGGAGGTCTTCTAGTCCAACCCCCAGCTTGAGCAGGAAATCTTATACCATTCTGGACAGTGTGGTAACTTTCCTTCCTTAGATGCTTCAATGTACTGTATTTCCATATCCTTCAGATGTTGCTACTCATAAAGCACCTGGAAGGGGAGAGAAGGATTACCTCAGCATTTATAACAATTATACAGGAAGATAAAGAAGGAGATACTGATGCTGCTAAACTATATCCCAACAGCTTGAATATTTATAATGCTGCATTTGCAACATTTCAGTTACATAGGGGTACACTGCTCCTAGGCCTGGAAGTTCTACTCCATTTTAAATTACAATCCAAACCACTGTTGTGATACTACAAGTTTCATAGATGCATATTCTAAACTACATAATTATTGATGTATACTTTTGTATTTTTCATATTTTTTCATATCATTTCCCGTAGTCAGAAACTGATGTTACTATAAATCATAGAACAAATTACACCTAATGCTATACTTTTCTAATCAAAGCTAAACCATTTTTACCTGACATTTACATTAGAAGACAATTTCTCTTCTGTTTCTATATGAAAGTGATTTCCCATCACCCACATTAGGTAATTTGATTATTGGGAATAGATCTCCTGATACTCACTAAAACTTGATTTGTCTTAACAGGAGCATTGGGAAATGTTAAAAATCTTCAATTAATTTAGACATTTGGATAAATGGGAGTGATATTTTCAAAGGAATCCAGTGACTTGCATATATGCAACCAGTGTACACAGTGAATCAACCAAGACATTTAGATAAGCAAGGTACAGATAATTGATCTTCTGCTCTAATTGCCCATCAGTTTAGGTTAGCGTCAGAGCAATAAGAAATAAATGCATGGGCATGCAGGAACATTTTCATTAAGCCAGACACCACAGAGTAGTGGATGGTCAGTATTATAAAAACTGGTATCCCGAAAGCTGAATTAATTGTGAAGTGAAAATAAAAACGAGACTGTGAGTGTACCTCTATTCTGAGTGCTTGTTAATCTGCCTTCTCTTTCTGTATGAAAACATGGAAAAACAAAGAAAAGCAGACTTCGCTGGCCTTGTATTTTCCTCCTGGGCAGAAGTGTAGATTGAACTTAAGAGAAAGAGTAACTGACACTACTGGGCAATGGAGGCAGAATCCCTCCAAGGAACTGTAAACCTTTAAGTGTGTGTGTAAACAGAAATGAATACACATGCACAGGCCTTCAAACTTCACCCATCCTATAATATACCTTTGATAGGGAAATGCTCTTGGAGGGCACATTCCAAGGCAATGGGGACATCTAGTGGAATGCTGTAAAACTGCATTTGACTATGACCCAAGGAAACATGGCCGTTAGTCAGCACACCTAAAGGAGCAAGGTTTCCTTCTTAATTTTATTAGATGTGAAGTGAAACATCCAGTGGCTATAGTCAGATATGATATGTTCCACTTTCTCAATTGATTACAGGTAAAATGATTGCTGGTCTAAGGCTAAAATCTTGTTGTTGCTATTGCTGTTCATAGAGTAACTAGGTGGATTTTTTTTAAAAGCCATAGGTTAGAAAGAAATTTGTTGTTGATTACATTTTTAGACTAGTGACAAGTTTGGAAGGAACATTATGCTATGTAGCCCACTTTCAAGAGGTATTTGTGAGACTTTAGTATCTATTCCATTCAGCTCAGTGGGACTCAGTGGGCTTCTATGAGAGGAAAACCCATTAAATAAAATAGGATTTCCTTTTGTTTCCTGGTATTCAAAAATGTCAGCCAAAATTGTGAATCTCTGCACATATTAAAAGGTTTGGGTCTCATGAATTCAATTTAAAACTCTCCTGTGACTGAATGGAGCTGTCCATCTCAGATTGATTGGCTATTGCTCAGATTCTTACAGGACATGGTGTACCTAAATGTGCCAGCCTACGGTTCCTGTCCAATTATACAAAAGATAAGGAGGGTGCTTTAGGAATGAAGTGGTTACATTAATGAATAAAGATAAAGTCTGCAAAGCAAACCTTCTGTTTATTCCTAATGCAACTGCCTTGTCTTTAGTACAATTAGGGAAGACACTGTGGGCTGGCACAGCATCTCCTATAAAAGTCTGAGGAATAGCCAGTCAATGTAATCCTGGCAACTACATCAGTGTGCTTTTCTTATCAGTGATTTGCCGCTGTCATTTTCTGGGATTTTTTTTTTCAAATTTCTGATCTAGCTGATAGTCCTTCCAATGGCTCCCCTTCCAAGCATTAACTACGCCTGTCTTTGACAGTAGATAAACATCCATAAGTTGCTCCCATTACAAAAGATGTGATGGTTATATAGAATGCACCTATACATTGATCCATCATTATGTTCTGCAAGGTAGTTATAGGATTCTTCCTTGTGATTGTGGCAATGTGCTTTTGTCATATCCCTGAGGCAGAAAGGATGGAGACTGTTCTAGAAAACACTTGCCCTGCAGCTTACCTTTGCCACACACCAGGAACTGGGCCAATCAATGTTGCTGCTCATGTACAGTTTAGTTCAAAGTATTCTAAGGCTCATTGATTGGTATCTTCCTGGTTCTTTCCTCTCCTACCCAGCATTGCCTATGACTGGAAAAACCACTCACCATCTGCTTCCCTGAATGTGTGGCAGGATGAGGTTTGGGTGTGTAGCTGAAATGTTGTTTCAGTCCGGCATAACTTCCCCACCAATACCACCATTCTTAAGTTGTTCCTATGCACATCTGCTTTTGGAATTGTTTCGAGTGAATATATGAGGCTTGCTTCTGGATAAACACAGGTAGTCCTTGACTCACAACAGTTTGTTTAGTGACAGTTCAAAGTTACAACGGCACTAAAAAAAGTGGCTTATGATCGTTTTTAAATACAGCCATTGTTGCAGCATCCCCATGGTCATGTGATCAAAATCCAGACACTTGGCAACTGTCTCATATTTCAGATATTTTGACATTTTTTAAAATTGTATCTCAGGTTATTGCTAGCTTGTTGTTAGATCCGATCTTAATCAAAGCAGGAGCCGCTGTTTGCCAAACATATAATTGAACCACATTTAACAATATTAAATGAAATTGAAGAGTTTATGATAACTTATGTTGCCCTTTTGATTGCACAAGATTCAAAACATACATAGTACATGCCATTTATCTGTGTATAATACTAAGTACAAAGGATTTATACTTTATTAGCCAGAGCCTTTTAATGGAATCATGGAAGGTCAGAACTAAAGTTGAGGATTATGGTTAAAACGCATCTATCAGGGTCTCTGCTTTAGCAGGTGGTACCTCTGTAAAGGTTGAAAATTTTCAACTCAAGAGTTTCTTCTTCGTTTATACTCCCAAGTCTTTGTTCTGAGCAAGCAAGTACTGATAAAACAAGGAGAAAGATAAACTTCTTTGGGGCCTCAGTTCTATGTAATGCCATGGACTGAGCCCTGAAGAAGGAAAAATAATGGTGAGTAGAAGGTGATCTCACCTAGAGACCTGTGAATCGTTACTGGTGTATTTCCAATGCTGTTTAAGAACTTAGAACTAATCCTGGCTTATAGCATTTCCTATAAATATTGAATTTTAACTGAAAGTCCCATTCAGAAATATACATTTTAGGTGTATCTTTCTAAAATATGGATTGTTTTATGATTGATGTGTAATTCGTTTCCTTTTCCCTGATAGGTTGTTTATAAAAATAATGATATTCGTCTGGAGTTATCTCGTTTGGCAAGGATTGGCGACACAAAAATGAAAATCTACGGGGAGGTGAAATTTACATGTGAGAATGTGGCCACATTGGATCCAATCAATTTTGAAAATCCCGAGGCCTATATTAGTCTGCCTAAGTGGAACACCAAGAGAATGGGGTCTATCTCTTTTGACTTCCGCACTACAGAGCCCAATGGCCTTATTCTTTTCACTCATGGTAAACCCCAAGAAAGGAAAGATTCCAGAAGCCAGAAGAACACCAAAGTGGATTTCTTTGCAGTAGAACTCCTGGATGGAAATCTCTACCTTCTTCTTGATATGGGCTCTGGAACTGTCAAAGTAAAGGCAACTCAGAGGAAAGCCAATGATGGAGAATGGTATCATGTTGATATACAGAGAGATGGTAGATCAGGTATGGACCAAATCCTTGAGAAGTGTAAATATATTCGTTTCTCTAATTCTTATAGACTGTGGAACAATGGAATACGATGAATTGCTTGACAATGGCAGTTGTCTGTGTTTATTTAGAAAAGGTTTAGCAAAGTTGATGGTTTTGAGCTACAAAACTGTAACAACATCCCAAATGTTACAGATGAAAGTAAAAGTGTCCAGAGTAGAATTCAACTTGTGTTCTTAAAGACACAGTATTTACATAATTCTTGGCTTGTCTTTGTATCCATGTGATTCCACATTGGTTTCTGGCTAAGCTGTGGTTCAAGAATCACTCTGAAGCTGATTTTCAGCAGCAGGGACTAGCGTTTTCAGGAGCTCCAAAATGGACTTTTTTCTTATTGTAAAGGTAAAAAAAAAGCTTTTCTCAGTTGAGCTTTCCTCTTTCCAAATACTGGTCAAACCAGTATTTCTCACAAGCTGTACCTAGATAGAAGAAAGTAAAGATGGATGGATGGATGGAGAGGGTAGGGAGAGAGAGAGTCTTATTATTTTTGACATTCAGGAGGCGGCAAGTGTGGTCACCTCATGGCTGCTGCTGTGTTTCAATATTTTCAGGGAGGGCTTATTTTAGTGCATGCGCTCAAAAGCCCGATTGGGCTTATTATCTGTGAAGGTCTTATTTTTGGGGGAAAACAGGGTAGTAACTACTATACAGTCTTGACAGTAACATGTTTCAAGACAAATGTCCTCTGTCCTCTGTTTAAAGAGGAGTCCTTGAACTTCTCTAACCAAGTTTTTTTCACCCTTCATCAGAATTCAAACTGCACAGGAAGGTGATTTGCTTCATACCTTGGACTGTTGCTCGACTTTCCTTTCTTCTTTCCTTCCTTCCAGGTACCATTTCAGTGAACAGCAGACGGACCCCTTTCACTGCAAGTGGAGAGAGTGAGATCTTGGATCTTGAAGGAGACATGTACCTGGGAGGATTGCCGGAAAATCGGGCCGGCCTTGTCCTTCCTACTGAGCTGTGGACAGCTATGTTGAACTATGGTTATGTGGGCTGTATCCGAGACCTCTTCATTGATGGCCGGAGCAAGAACATCCGGCAGCTGGCAGAGCAGCAGAATGCAGCTGGTGTCAAGTCTTCCTGCATTAGGGTCAACACCAAACAGTGTGATAGTTATCCCTGTAAAAACAATGCTGTCTGCAAGGATGGCTGGAACCGCTTCATTTGTGACTGCACAGGCACTGGCTACTGGGGAAGAACATGTGAACGGGGTAAGTGCAGAATTAAGAAAGAGATTTTAGCCAGAGATGAATGTTGTTTGGGTGGCATTTTAATTTCTTGATACTTTATGTTAGACCTGGGCGTTTTACAGCCCCTGGGCCACATCTGGCCTTTGGCTGCACCTGTCCTTACTCTCTGATCATGGGGGGCATAAGGGCAAGAGTATTTAACCAAAAGGCTTCTTCTCTGAATCTGGCCATTTTTGGCATTCAGTATCTTGAGGAGTTCAGCCTTGGTTACTTCCTGTGAATTTATCTAAGCTGCAACTTGTGAATTAAAGAGCAGATTGAAATGTTCATTAGGCCCCAAGTTTTTTCCCCCAACATAATTCTTACATTAAAGTAAAAACAATAAATAAAATAACAATAAAATAAAACAAAAACAAATGCACGAATATATATTTTAGATCTAAACCTAAATTATGAGTAGTAAAGATTCCATTCACTATAACATCAAAGTATGAAATAATGTCAGTTTTTTAATTTCTATGCAAATCTTTCAAAACGGGAGCTTTGAAGGCATCTCCTTTTAAAACAAGAAAACAACCATATCTTTTTCCAGGCCTGTGTTGTTGCTTTGTAATACCTCTCTGTTGCCTCTTTAAGTGTATAATATGCAGAGCAACTGTCTTTGCTGAATGTGTGGAGTTTGTTGATATAACATCTACATCTGTCTTCCTTGAAATTGTCATGTTAATTCAAGGCCAGAATTATAGGTTATCTGCCAAATACCCAAAATGGCCCATAGCCAATCTTGCTGAACTGGTGAAATTGAACTTACTCACATTTCCTGATATGCAATGCCCATCTTTACATTTTGAGTATGACATTCCACAATAATATGCCAACCAACTGGCACAGAGAAAAGCTTATTGTTGAGTTGGCTCAATTTTTGTCCAATTTATTGCTACATGAAGGATGAGGATATGATTCACCAATAGCTACAGGGCATAATGGCTGCCTAGGAGACCACTCATGTCTGAGTGGTAAAGGGAAGTACTCAAATTCTGATCTAATGTGGGATCATTAGCAATATCATGCTAAAGGCCTACTAAAGTCTGCCATCAGCCTGTACCCATTGAAAAAGAAAGCATCACTGAAGGAGGCCTACTGAAAGAGCAAAATGATATTTTAGTGTGAAAAATTGTGTCTGGAAGATAAAAAAGGATGAAATTCAATGCAGAATAATGAGTGAGTGAAATGAGTTTGAATAAGAAGAGAAATGATGAAAAGGGCATTAAAACTTGTTCATAATTTGGTGAAGTTATTTGCCTACTACATTTCTTGGGTTCTCATTTTTAAGATTCTGTAAATGTAGCTTGACGATAAAATAATTAGCTTGTCTGGCTGTGTTTGCTGTCTGGTTTACCTTGCAACACTGACATCAATCTTGCAAGTCTGAAAGTACTTTCCTCCCTCTGTTCTCTTGATAGCACACAAAATTAGGGTGGAGGCTTCTGGGCTGTTTGCCCTGCCCATATTCCTGCTGTAGACTTAGCTGCTTTTTATTTGACTGTTTCCTTGGCTGCATCTTTTTGCCCTGTCTCCCAAAGTCATTCCCACATACTATTTTAACACCCATGTTCTGGACTATCCAGAGTTCTGAGTGGAGTAAAGAGTCAAATTATTTCCAGACCAACAACTCCTCTTAAGCAGAATTTAACTTCAGTCGGTTTCTTTACGTTCAGATTTGTAAGAGGACAAAGAAAATGACAGTTCTCTCTCCTTGAAGGGGCGGGTATATACAGAACCATAATAAGTAGATAAACTGTAGACTGTAAATAAAGTTGAACTAGGGAGTAGCACAGGGCAATCTAAAATTAGTAAGTAGAAAGTAAGAATAAGAAAAACAAACTAAAACTTTGGTATTATAAATAAATATTTATTTTGAGGCCTATTTTATAATAAAATGTTTTTGAAGGTCATTGTTCAATCTCTTGTTTAATTCTAACTCCCCCCCCCCAAAAAAAAACCACCCTCCAACAATATCGCTACATAAAGATAAAGGTTCCCCTCACATCTATGTGCTAGTTGTTTGTGACTGTGGGAGGCAGTGCTCATCTCCATTTCGGACAGCGCTGGCTCTTCTCCAGCTGTCTGAAGATGTCTCCTTGGTCATGTGGCCAGCATGACTAAACACCAAAGGTGCACAGAACACTGTTACCTTCCCACCAAAGGTGGTTCCTATTTTCTACTTACATTTTTACATGCTTTCAAACTGCTAGGTTGGCAGAAGCTGGGACAAGTAACGGGAGCTCACTCCGTTAGGTGGTGCTAGTGATTTGAACCGCCAAACTGCTGACCTTTCTGATCGCCAAGCTCACTGTCTTAACCACTGAGCCATCACGTCTCCATCACTACATCCAGGTCCCTAAAGATAAGGGTCCCATGCCCCTTATATCCCAGTTGACCCCATTCTGGTGAAGGTGTTCCACAGCAACTCTTGGCTGGCCTGGCCTGACCAAAGGATCACCTCTTATAGCAATTTAAAGTAACTCTTAAAAAGCAGGGTAAGAGGACACAATTTTATGGGATCCCATGTTTATCAGACTGGTGTCTCTCCTTCTGGTGCTGGTGTTGTCTGGTTAAGAAGAGCAGAATAGAACCCTCTTTTCCTTGCCTATCATCCATATGATACTGCCAAAGAATAGGCTCATACCCTTGCTTGGTCAAATTCACTTTTGATCTTCCTCCAACAGAGATCAAAACATCTTTTCTGTTAATTTGTCTTCCAGAGCTCTTCTGGTTTGGCTGACAAAAGCTGATCAGGGACAATCTCATCCTGCCCTCTGGTTATTTTCCAACTCTAACTCTCAAAAGTGGAATTAGGTAGAACTGCCAGTGAGGTTATTGGGAAAATTCCCAAATGTCCTTTAGAATTCATCACAGTTCCACCACTGAACATATTTTGTGTTGAAATAATTCCAAACCACACTGACACCACTGTGATGCTTTTTTCTCCTTTCTGTGGAAGAATTTGAACCATGCAGATGGGACATGGCAGGCAATCAAGTAGGACAGCACTTTCAGCCAAAATAGCTAGCATGTGCGAAATAATTTCTTTTTTACATTTTTTTTATTTATTTCATTTTCATTTTCATTTTGTACAATCACTTATATACTGTGCGTAACAAAAAAAGAAAAAGAAAAAAGAAAAAATCCACCATAAAAAAAACCCCAACATAACACTTCAATCCACCATACACCCTTTCTTCTCCCCCTCCAACTTTCATTTCTCCCCTCCAACATTCCCCTCTTCTACTTCCCTTCCCCCTCATACATCTCCCCCTCCCTCCATCTCACCCTCCTTACATTCCCCTCTCACTCCCTCTTTACTTCTCCCTCTTCTTTCCCTCTACTCCTCACTTTGGTGTATCCCTACAATTAATCTATTCAGTTTATTTTTTTGAAAATGAAAGAGAAAAAGAAAAAAAGAAAGAAAAACGAGCAGCAGTATACAAGTGGATTCTTATTGTTCTAAGAATTGAAACTGTATTTCCACCCTCCCCCCTGTAATCCCCCCCCCCCTAACCCCCTTACGGCTTCCCAGGTCCCATACCCGGCATAGTTCTTTAACAAGCACTGGAGTATGATAAAACCAACTAACTTTCAAGTTAAAAGATAAAAAAAAAAAGAAACAAAAAAAAAGGGAAATAGTAAAAAATAGAAAAGAAAAAGACACACACAAAAAAAGAAAAACAAGAAAGATCAATAAACCCACTACATTAACACAGCTTCCCATCATCTGTAAATCTTAAACAATATGGCTCATTCCAAATTTCGGTTATTTTATTACTTGCAGGGTTTCAAACTATATTGGAACCAGGTAAGTTAATCAATTGGGGTTCCCCAGCTAAAGGTCTCATTGCTTTATCTATCTATTCAAACCTTTAATTTATCACTTTTTTATCCAAATATCCAAACCTTTCTATAAAACCATAAAACTCAAGTACTTCTTTCATTTTTCATTTCTAACACCTCCCATTCTATCCTTACCCACATCCACGTGTAAATTTTTTACCTTCCACCCTGCCTTTACCCATGTCCACATATATATTTTATCCGCGTCCATTGCTCCTCACATATTTACTCCACCTTCCTGGAGACTCTCTGACTAATCTTTCTTAACCTTATATTGAAATAGCAATTCATACAAACATCAGCTTGCATTCTAGCCCCAAGTAGTCTAGTTAAGCTTTCGCTACCCTTCCGTCTCCCACGCTCCTCCCAACTCCGTTCGTCCCAGACCACAACTCAAGAAGATCGCGATCTCCGCTCTCCTCGCCTAGGAAAATAATTCATGCGCAATTTGAGTTAGAGTTCAAACAAATCTTATATACAATATGTGTCCACAATCAGCAGCGCTTCTTTCAGCCTCCATGTCTCATCATCAATATACAACTTTTCCATTTTATACCAGGCAGAAATCATGAAGTTTTAAAAACATCGCTAAGTCTTTATTCTTTACTCTTCTGCCCTTCCGGAAGAGGAAAGCAACACCCTCCGCCTTGTAGCCACGTATCCCGCTGCTTGTCTTCTCCTTCTCCTTGTCTCTCTCCAGGTCCGGATGAATCAGGAAGTCCCGCCTTCAGAGTCTTGTAATAAAATTCTCGGGCTTCACAGACAGAATTAAAGCGATGTTTTTGGTTCTCAAATGTAACTGTAATGCCAGCTGGGACTTCCCATTTGTATGGAATCTGAGAATTTCTGAGTTCTTCAGTTAAGAAAATGTAGTCTCTCCTTGCTCTTAATATTTGAGATGGTATTTCTTTAAAAACAATCAAGTCCTGTCCATCAATTCTCAGCCTCTTGTTGTAAAGCCTCTGTATTATCACATTTCTGGATTCCCTTGTAGTAAAGTATATAATTATGTCCCTCGGAAGCTGTCGCTGTTTTGCTACCCACGAATTCTGGCGGTAAATTTTTTGAATCTGCCAATCAAAGTTAAGTCCCGGACTTCCCACCGAGCGGCTAAGAGCCTCAAAGAAGATCTGTTTCAAATTCTCCTGTTCCTTTTCACGCAGTCCTCTAACTCTTATTGCAAACGCAGTCTTATTATAATTTATCATGACAAGTTGTTTTTGAGCATTTTCAATTTCCTGTTGTAACGTTTGAATTTTAGATGTCAAATTAGAATTGGTTTCTTCCAAAAGTTCCAATTTATCCTCCGTTTCAGCAATATAATCTGTCATGACTGTCATTACTCCGATCATGTCCTCCTTTGCTTGAGCAATTTTAGCATCAAATTGATCATATAAATCCGATATCAGTTGATTAATTTCCTGTCAGAAATTATTAAGAGTTTTGAGAAGAAATTCTTGTGTTAACAAATCTCCAGTGGAGGGCGTAGGAGGCAAGGGCAGCGACTTCATAGCAGTTTTTTGAGATATGTTATTAAGGAAGCGCTTCTGCTTAGATTTGGGAGCCATTCCAAAAAAGTAAAAATAAAAAACAAGCAATCAAGCAAGCCAACAATCAAAGTCTCTGCTCCCCTCAGTTAATCTTTTAACAGTTAATACGGAGAAGCCTTCAGGAAAGTAGGGCTGACTAAGTACGTCACATCAAACACAAAAGCTATAAGATCGCCATCTTGTGACGCAGCTAGAAAAGGGAGCCTTTTACAAAGTTGAAGCTGGTATTTTGGATAATAATAGAAGAAATTCCTCAGGAATGGTCCCCGCCCGGATTAATTTTTAAATAGCTTAGCTTTGTCCTGGGGGGGGGGGCAACTTGCCTTGGGCTGCAAAAAGGCAGCTGCGAAAAACTGGCTGGAGTAAAAGCTCAGCTAATGTTGAACCTCTTCTCCATTCACAGCGAAAAAAATAGGCTGTGAATTACAAAGAGATCCTAACGACTGACCTTCTCCCTGCCCCTTTCTGCCAGAAAGGGGAGATATCTATAGATCTTATAAGATATACAGACCAGAATTCTGAGAGGAGCTCCGTTGAGCTCCCGACGGCGGCAGGCTCCTCCCCCCGAAGCCCGAAATAATTTCTTTTAAAGCCTGTAGTTATGGTGTGACCTAAACGATTCCATTTGTTGTCTCTCTAGGTCATCCTATAACATAGCTTTTCTAGATCAGTGGCTCATCTGTTGAGTCATCTGATATGCTTCTAGTTAAGTAAACACATGACAGTTTTACAATAATATCAATGTAACTATCAGTTGACCAATAGATAAATTTATTAGGACTTTAATAATTCATCAGAATAGGCAAAGAATCTGATTTACCTTGAAGACTACCAACATTATTGGGGCATAAATTTCTACCAGGTGCTATTTTGCTCCCACAAACTAACCATGGATCTCTACACTTACAGTTTGCTAATTTTTAGTCCAGGAGTGAAATGTGACCAGTTTGGACCTGTTCTCCTGACTGGTAGTAAAAAATGCTCCCGGTTCACCCAAACCGATAGCATTTTTTACATTCTGACAATCAGCTGTGCCGCGGGATTAGAAATTGCGCAGCACAGCTGATTGTTGCACAGCTGATTGTCAGAACTACCGGTTCTCCTGAACTGGTAGCATTTTTTTACATTGCGACAATCAGTTGTGCGACAATCAGCTGTACCGTGTGATTTATATTTGCTAGAAAGCAGGAAATCCTGCTTCCTAGCTAATCTAAATTGTGCGGCACAGCAGTTTCCCCCTCCTGCTGTTCTACTTATCTTTGCAGACTCAGAAAAGGCTTTTTAATCCTCCTTTTTCAGCACTGTGTGGTAGCACCTGCGGTGCACATGCACACAAAGTGTGCATTTGGTGTGCATGCGCATGAAATGCGCTTGCACGCATGAAGCAAACTGGTAGCAGACTTAAGAGCATTTCACCCCTGCTTTAGTCTATTTGGTGCAGTGGATTTGTACAACAAATTTTAAATTAGTAGTAACATACTCAGTGTTTTTTAGAGTCTATTGTGGGTTCGGGATCTGTCTCTCCCCAGATATACCTAGATTACATTTCTTGCCTAATGCCTCATAAAGAAGAAACATGGAGTTGTAGTTCAGCAATTTCTATGTTCCCATCCCTGATCTGGAAGGGATTCATAGTCGTCCCCCCCCCCCCGCTTAACCTTGGCACCAACTGTTCTTCATTATCTTCTTTGCTGAGTACTGCTTATAAAGGGCAATGCATCTGTTGTTGGTTATGTGATAGTAAACAAAGGTCTTTAGTTTCCACTTTATTGTCTGCCAAGTACCTTTACTGCAGCATCTCTTAAAAGCTCTAATGAGAACACACATCTGCCAATTATGTATCCAATAAACTTAGAAGCTATAAAATTATAGGGCAATAAGATCTGCTACAAAATTATTTACTGCATGGAATGACTTCTGTAGCTCTTGCTTTGTATCTTATGGCTAACAGGATGAATTCCTTTAATTGCTGGCTGTACCAAAAAAAATGGATACAGATCTCTTTAGGAACATCCAAGTTACACATTTTGAGCATGCATCTCCATATTAGAGACATCTGGGAATAATTTTGTGAATGAACAATCCTTTCATATCTTAAAGATGTTATTATCAATTCAAAAGCTAATGGTAATTGCTTAGTGTATTCAGTGTATTTTATAGTATATTCCACCTAGTCTGATTACCAACCAATTATGTCCTAAGATCAGGATTAAGGGTTCAAGTGATGGGGACATGAGGTCTATTCACAAGATTTCTTTTTCTTTTGGTTAATTTCTTTTTCTTTTTTCTTTTGGTTAATTTGTCTTTACTGGCTCTTGGGCTTCCTGTCTTCTGCCAGAGGGTTAAAAGATTGTTTTATTGTTTTATATCTCCAAAACTGAACACTTAAACAAGAGAATAATTATGGAAGTTATTGAAATAGAGGAACACCCCCACATCATGAATAAATGTGATGATATCTCCCATCTACCAGACATTTGGAAACCAGCCCTAGTCAACAAACAAGCCCCACCCACCACCCAGGCCGTTACAACACAAAACAACAATGGACACACAGCCAACACAAATCAGCACCAATCTACCAATCATGATACAACCACACAACCAATCATTCCACTTACTGAAACAAAGCCAGCACTCCACACCCCTCCACCAAGATTTATAAAAAGACAGCAGCTCTGACCACGCTATAAGCCAAAAACACCAGCCTGAAGATGGTGAGTGAGATCTCGCTGAAATGTTGCCAAGACAATCTCAATCTTACATGGAAAAAGACCCGAATACAACAAGACCAGCATATATATTCTGGTATCTTGTCTTGATTGTTTTTATTTTATCATAGTTATATGAAGGTAAGCAACGTGCAGCAGATCCTAGAAAGGATACGCTCTGCACCAAGAAAGAGTGCAGAGAAGAACAACAAAAATGATTGTTGAGGAGACTGGAGGCTAAAACGTATGAAGAATGGTTGCTGGAATTGGGTATCTCTAGTTTAATGAAAAGAAGGACTAGGGGAGACATGATATCAGTGTTCCAATATCTCAGGGGCTGCCATAAAGAAGAGGGAGCCAAGGCACCTGAGGGTAGGACAAGAAAGCAATGGGTGGAAACTAATCAAGGAGAGAAGCAATCTAGAACTAAGCAGAAATTTCCTAACAGTTAGAACAATTAATCGATGGAACAAACTGACTCCAGAGCTTGTGAATGCTCCAACACTGGAAATTTTAAAGATGAGATTGGATAACCATTTGTTTGAAGTGGTGTAGGATGTCCTGCCTAAGCAGAGGGTTGGACTAGAAGATCTCCAAGGTTCTTTCCAACTCCGTTATTCTGTTTCTATTTCCTGGAGAGCCCTGGGTTATAGGGGAATTCATGCCATTCGGCAAAGCTTGTGTACCTTTGGGAACAGTTCGAGGCAGACTTTTTGAATAGCAGTGGTGATGCCAGGGCTAAAGCTGAGGCCCAAGGCTCCAGTTGACATCCAGCTTCAGGACTGTGCTGCTGTTTCAGTGTGGCATAAATGGTGGGGGGTGACAAAATAGAGATTGCAAGATCTAATCTGGGCCATTTGGACCAAAGATTTAGTCTTCCGAGCTTTTGGAATTTCCTGAGGATGGCTTCCAGCACAAGTCCGAAAGCTTGGAAGACTAAACCTCTGGTCCCAGTGATCAAATCCACTTTGGATCTTGCAACATTATCATGGGACATATATATTTACCTTCATTTGGGAAATAAAAATTGTTATTCTTATGAGATGACACTTCAGCAGAGTCAAGTAGGCATTTTCTGCATTTTTGACCACTTTATCCCAAAAGGTTCTCCATTACTGCAATAGAATAAGTTGGGTTTATAAGAGAGACAACTAAATATGAGATATTAGTTTTCATATAATGACCTCGTCAAGCTAGGAATTCTTGAAGACTTTTGAACAGTAGAAACCCTTTGATGCACTGTATTTGACTGCCATCATCTAAGGATATACCCAACAATTATTTGTGACAGTCTGCTGGATGGATATCATATTAAATTCCTATTTATATCTCTTTGAAATATGTTTTCCAAGCCTGAACTGTTGATACAAAACTGAAGAGAATGAAGCAAATGGACTTTTCAACTGTTATTGAGGGTAGTTCTGGGCAGTTTTCACAGAAAAGATTGATGTCATCTATATTTAAATGTATATCATGATTCTTTGAGGTATGACCAATCCTTTAGCAGAATGTCTGTGCAGCTTACTAATTATAGTGTCTGTGTGCATAATAACTGGATAGTAAAGTTGATTCTATTATTTCAACATCATTTCAGAGCATTTCATTGTTTTGACAATTCCCAACACTATCTTTCCACTTGATACCTGGAAAATTTTGAAAGCATATGAGTCAGCAGCACTACTTTATGTCCCTCTGAGAAATAATGCATAATGCAACTGCACAATTTATCCAATGTTTCCCTTTCTTCACATAGTTTTTCTTTCCCTTACAGTGATTTGGTATATAACAATGATATACACTGAATCTCCTTATTTGACATCAAAACTGAGATACTGGTTGTATGTAAATAGATGAAAAATCCTTGGAAATAGCTAGATAACCTAAAGCTATAAAAAAAGAAAAGAAATCCAAGGTCCTTTTTACTTTTCTGCTCCAGGGATGTAAAGCATAAGATGTGTGATAGTTAATGTAGATAATTGGTAAACAGAACAACATCCCCTCTGCCCCTTGGTTTCTAATTAGTGGCTACGTTGAAATCCTATTTTAGTATGCATTTTTGTTGGATGCTGTTTTGAATACTGCCTTCATATAATTTGAAGAAAAGATCATGGAAACTCTAAAAAGATGGCTAAAAGTTTGAAAGGTATTATAAAGGCAAACTGAAGCAATTGGAGGTTAAATGTGGAAAAAACAAGCTTTGAATTTGTTTAAAAATAGTAGGACCCTTATTTATTTTAGGTAATTTATATGGCTGCCCATGTCATAGAAGTGACTCTGAGTGGCAGATAACATTGAAAAAAAATCTCCAACAATTATAAACAATAATGGATAATGCCCAAAGCAAACAAGATGTTTCAGACCTAAAATCCCATCCACAACAGAGCTTATTTAACTTGGTCCAAATTCCTTGGCAAGCAGCCAGAACTTCAGAGTGTTACAAAAAGCTAACAGGGTCTGGGCCATCTGCATATCCAGAGGGATTCTGTTCCAGAAGGCAGGCACTGCCCCAGACAAAGCATGACTCCTGGGTCCAACCAGATGACACTGTTTGTTGGAAGGGACCCAAAGCAAGCCCTCTCTGCTAGATATGGCAAAGTGAGCAAAAACAGTGGGAGAAAAGCAATTCCACGAATAGCTTTGCCATGAAAGGTTTTATTAGTGACAAACAGTACCTTCAATTGCACCTGGAAGCCTACTGGAGAGCCAGAATTCCTATAACTAGGAAACAACAAAAGGCTGAGTCTAAAGTACATTAACATTTATTTTATCGTTGAGAATGTCTGGGCTATGAATGTAAGAGAACAAACTTTAGGCATGTATGAAATCTTCCTTGTCTGTTGTTTTACAGGGCTTATTGGGAATTCAGTTAATGTAACATTGCAAATTTTTAAATAGGTAGCATTGGCAGTGAATGACCATAGCAAGCAAGCCCATGAAGCATAAAACATGATGCAGAAATGACACCTTCCTCTCCATGCAATAAACTATAAACTATAACTAGCAGAAATTTGTGACACAACTAGCAACACTTAAGATGAAGATGCTGTTTCTTTTTCTTGGCTTAAACCAACCTCCTATGTAATTCACTAGTTTCTTTGCTCTGCCAAATTATAAGTCAAGATTTTCTTATTGACTGAAGAAATGCTCATTAACATGACTGTGAGGAAGACTTAAGTAACATCTGAGAAACACCAACTCCTCACTTGTTTTAAAGCATGATTAAAGAAACATCATCTAATACACTGGTCTACAAGGAGAAAGCCTCAGAAATGAAAGTAGCATTTTACCAGAATTGGGTAACTAATAAAGGAAAATTAAGTCCTGAGTAGTAATTGGCTCCAGTTTTCAAGATACAGGTCAAAATTGCATCAAAATAATTCAAAATTACATGTGTGATTATGCACCATATCTTTTCTGCAAAATGCGATATAACAGTGAGAATGGTGCCACACCAATCATTACAAATTTATCTTTTTATTGATACCAATAACATAACTTTCAATTCAATTATTGGTTTTTCGTGTAACATTTTCATGTTTTTTGCATGAAAAACTGACAAGCTCTAACATCAGATTAAACAATAAGGTTCCCGCTTTATTCGGTATCTAAATTGTGCTTTTTCACTTTTGTTTTATGAACTGCAGTAGGATCATCCCTGGGGGGATTCCAGCAATAATTGGCAAATATGGATGGACTCCATTTCCCTTGGTATCTTTTCTCCATGTCTGTGTTATCCTGGTGGAATCTCTCCCCATGCTCATCACTCACTGACCCACAGTTCAAAGGAAAATTGTCTAAACGCAAGTGTAAGAAGTGCATTTTCAGTGACATGTTTGCACCAAGTGCTTTATAGAACCTAAGCAAAGTTTCCACATATTTTTCATAGTCATCTGCCTTCCTGTTCTCAAAGTGAAAATAAATTTATACACTTCGATGTGGTACCATTTTCATTGTTCTGCCATACTTTGTTGAGACATTGCAAGGCATCATGATCCTTAAACATCTTGCTCCCTTGTAGGCAGATATACTCGCCTGTGTACAAGTCTTCATTGTGAAATATTTTGAAAAAAATTACTCAATCAGCACCTTTATCTCCTGTTTTCTAATTCATCTAATCAAAATATGTAAAATTAACATATTTTATCTCGGAGGTCGATAATTTTCCAAAATCTGTAGACCTGTGTTATCTTTCTTTAACTACGAGTATTCATGTAGCTGAAATGTAAGCTGTCTATTAAGGGAGATGCTATTAATATCCAATAGAAATAAACTTAAGTAGATTTGGTTTCCTTACTTTCTAAATAAATTGCATAGATTAGTAGGGAAAGTAACTGTTTTTCATTTCCTTCAAATTCCAGTGATTAGTAACTCCTGGATTGGGCTGTTATTATACTTTCCAACATAGGAACATCTTGCTACTCATTTCAGACTCTGCAAAAGATGTATTTTCATCACAAATGTCCTAGCATATCGTTTTCTCATCATTTTCCATCAGCTAAGCCAGCAGACCATGAGAAACATTTCTGCCTAAGCTTAATGGAGAGCTGATAAGGCAAGCAGAAAGGTCATTAGATGTGATAATTCAGTTGCCCTTTCAGAACTGAGAAACACAGACCCAAAGTAATCATAAGGCTGTCCGTCGGAATCAAAACCACCAACATTACTAGCAACAACAAAAACAACCAGCCAGGAGTTTGGCATAGCTAGAACTTGTCTGCTTTATTCATAATCTATGTGATGCCCTTGCCTAAGAAAGAACCCCTGTCATACACTCATATATGACTACGTATAGCATCTCTTTTCAAAGCCTCAGTTGTAAATTCTCTGATAGAAAAGCTCTGACGTTACTTCGTTCAAACATTGTTTTGCCAATCCATAGTAAACTAGAAAATAATTCTCCCAAACTGAAAAATTATAAATGCAAATGGGCAAACTATGAAAAAATGCATTTTGCACTGAAAAGTAGTGTATGTATGTGAGGAAAAAAATGTGTTTAAATGCATGCAACAAAGGGAAGATTTCAAGCTTTAAATCCAATAACAAATGACAATATTTTTTAAAAATAGTTGAGTTTTAATAGGGTTAGGGACATACCTTCTATTGAATATACACTTTAAAATAAATCTAGATTTACTTCTGCCAATTATATGAGGTAATTTTGAATGTTGAACATCTCTTCTGGTCTACTGAATTGCTTAAACAAGTTTGCTGAAATTCAGCAAAGTCAGCAAGCTGTATTCAAAAGGATGACAGTAAACTTTAATCTGGTCTCCACAAGAAAATTACCTGCCAATCTTGCAAACTAGTGAGACCAGTGTGTGTGTGTGTGTGTGTGTGTGTGTGTGTGTGTGTGTGTAGAGAAAGACACACAAAGAGAGAATATATATACACACATACATATATACGTACATATATACATACAAACATACACACAAACATACACATAAGACAGAGACACTTCTAAAAGAAAATAAATGGTAACTGAATTAAGGAGATTGTAAGAGAATTTACTGAAGCTCATAACAAAGAAGTATTTTAAAACATTACTAACATAGAATAGATGGATAGTCAAGTTTCTGGAAAAGAGCAGTTACCTCTACAGTTTTAATTCTCTGTAAGAATTCGGCTAACTCCCAAAGACTATATTGCATTCACTCTTAAATGTGAAAAGTTAAGAATGCTTACTTGGTTCCCAAAATATCCTGCTATCTTATTTCTTGTCATAAATCTGATTAAACTCCATGTGAATTTTGCTCCCCCAGCCATGTTCTGCTAGGAATGATGTGACCATAGTGTGTTGTTGTTAGTTGCGAAGTCGTGTCCGACCCATCGCGACCCCATGGACAACATTCCTCCAGGCCTTCCTGTCCTCTATCATCCCCTGGAGTCATTTATACTCACGCCTACTTCTTCGGTAACTCCATCCAGCCACCTCATTCTCTGTTGTCCCTTTCTTCTTTTGCCCTCAATCGTTCCCAGCATTAGGCTCTTATCCAGTGACTCCTTCCTTCTCATTAGGTGGCCAGTGTAGCGAGACCTAAAAAGGGGGTTCCATTTGGCCTTGGATTAGCTCATTCTATTTTAGCTTAGGCCCTTCCTGTTTCTTCTGTAATGCTCTACTAATGGCTGCCAATCTCACTTAAATTATAAAATTTCAAGAATCTCATTTTAGTTGCTCTTAACTAGAGCACAACATTTTTTACTTTCCTCACTCTCTTGCTACTGACACTGATCCAGTAAAATGCCTCAATAGTATTATAGCTGAGAAGTAGTAGATTGATTAGTCATACAGAAGTCATTTCCAATATTTCCAATTACCATATTGACTGTGGAAATTTTATCTATGAAATGAGTTTATTTCATTTTAGTGCTTCATCTTAATCTAGTCCAGTCTGACTAGGAAGAGGCAGAGGGGCCAAGACTTCATAATTCTTTTCTGTTCATCTTGGCAAAGGTGGAATGATTTCACATTGGACTATTAAATTTTCACATTAAGTACACCTTCATTGTATTTAAAATAGGTAGTGGTGGGGCAGAGGCATGGTACTGAATAAATGACTGCTACAAGACAGCACCTTAGGTGACAGATGCAACCTTAGCCCATATATGCCACACTGGACCTCTGCCTGACCACTACCTACAGACCAGCTGCCTGCAAGGAGTATAAATCCTTCCATTCCTCATCATGTAGTCAGAACTGCTTCTTGGATGAGAAGTGAAATATGTCCAGTTATCTCTTGAAAAAGCACCTTTGGGACAATCAAATCAGGAATCAGAGTTACTAAATTGATTGTACTTGCAGTGCTTTTTGCACTATTTTTAAGTAATAGAAGACTTTTGAGAAATCATTGCCAGTGCCTTTTACTATGCATCCAAATTAAAAGAGCTTAAATAGATGTAGACATGGATAACTAAGCAGGATGTAAGGAGAGTAAAATTGTATTTTATTGTTTGATTGTTTTTTTATCCTGCTTTTCTTTTTCTCTGAAATCTAACTAAAGTTTTAATTTAAATGAGAAGAGGTTGGGGGGAAGAATCTGGATAAAATAGGCCTGACAATAATTTACTCATCCACTACTTGTTTGGCTGTAGATAATTGCTCAAATTGTATGTAATGTAATGCCTTGAAAAAGATTTGAATACATGAGCCCTCAAGATCTGAACCTCTGACTTAGTATTATGTGGATGACTGGATATAAAATGAAAGAGTTATAAATACAAATTGAAATAATGCATTATCAAAGGAGAAATGTAAAAAAGAAATACTGGGATGAAATATTTCATTAATACAAAGGTCACCACTGTGAGATGAGGCAAAATACCTGACAGTGGTAATGTGAAAAGTAAAGAAGAAAAATTGTAGGACTTTGTTTCTAGTTCTATAGTATTTCTATGCCTTTCCATAACATGGATTTTAATGTTCTGAATCCCTGACCTTTAAGTATAATATCTTTTAAATCCTTACTGATCAGACTGTTTTGTCAGTTAACATAATTTCCTGGGTGACAATGATATTCGCAGAATCCCAGTGGAGGAATGTATGTTGTAGCTAATGTTCAGGTATATCTCAAGCCAGATATTAGATTTTTATATTGAACTGGAAGATTTATTTCATTTTTATTTATTTCAGTTACTTGAATGTATTAACTGCTCATCTGTAATTTAGCAGATGGCAGAATTTTAAATATAGATTTTGTAATTGAATTAAAATCTAGTCTTAATTTAGATCCTATCCAATAGTGTTAAAGTGACACATTTGAATCTCCATGTAATTAAGGTAACCAGATTTTCAGATTGGTAAAGAGGGACACCTTTGACCGGAGTGGGGTGGGGTGATTAAATTTTTTATACGGAGCAACAAATTTTTTCATACAACGCAAAAATAGTATTGTAATGTTTTTTTTAATTTCAACATAACTACAATTTACAAATATAAATTGTAACTGTTGCCAAACATCAAAATTTTGATCACGTGACCATGAGGATGCTGCAACGGTCGCTAAGTGTGAAAAATGGTCATCAGTCACTTTTTCAATGCCATTGTAACTTTGGTCACTATACCACCTTTCTTGCCACAGTTCTTAAGTGAATCTTAAGTGAAGATGTTATACAGTAGAACCTCTGGTCATGAACGCTTCTGACCAAAATATTCACATTCCCCCCCCCCCCGCTGCTGATTTCCCCTTCTGCACCATTTTTTTTGTAAGCGCCAAATTTCCAAAATTAGGTTGATTCATGACCAAATCAGTTTGCGACCAAAGTTATGGAACGAATTATGGTTGTGACCAGAGGTTCTACTGTATTCATGCCTTTACATACTCTATATCATCTCAAAATGTTGCACAGCCTTCATAAGTTTCTAATACAGATAAAATTAAATACAACATCAAAACCATAAAAAAGTAAAATTAACCTGGCTGGAAAATCCTATGCCTGTCTTGCTATTATTACTGACACACTTGCTGCAGTATTTGATGGCTAAAAGAAAAAAAAATATTGTTAAAGTGTGTATTATGTTCACTCCCATGTCTTGTCTGCTGCATTGATTTTGAATTCATTAAAAGAGCTTATTTTACATCAAATCCCTCTCATATTATTCTCCTATGTTCAATAAACCTTAAGAGACAGCATACTATACTGTATACTGTACATCCCTGCTGCCCCAGGCATAATCTCACAAGAGTGATCCACATTCCTTTCCTTCACATACTGATGGGGATGCATTTTCCAAAACTGGCGTTTGTGTTTTGTTATACTAATCTAATGGATTAGATATACTAGAGGCGGGAGACAGTTTTGCAATGAAAATTGTTCTGTGCATGCGGAGAACCAAAATCAAGATGGCGCCACCATAGGAAAACCAGTTCGGGGGCATGGCAGGCTTGGGCTGCTGCTGGTTCCAGCGATCCAGGCCGCCAAACCACTACCGGTTTGGCTGAACTTGTACGAACCGGTAGAAACCCACCATTGCACTTCATAGTGTTTACAACCCTCTCTAAGTGGTCTATAGAGTCAGCGTATTGCTCCCAACAATCTGGGTCCTCATTTTACCGACCTCAGAAGGATGGAAGGCTGAGTAACTGTGAGCCTGTCAGGTTAAACTGCGGGCAGTGAGCCGTGAGTTAGCCTGTAATACTGCATCACCAGTGCTCCTAGCAAACAAAATAATTGAGGTACGCATATGTAATATATATTCTGTGTGTTGTACATACCAAATCAATAGTACATTATTCAGTAATCTAGCACCAGCATAGCATAGTGGTTTAGGTGTTGGATTAGAATGTGGGAATGCTCAATGCAAGTTCACTCTGAGGCATGGAAATTCACACAATGTTTTTGAATTGGCCACTATCTTAGTTCAACCTACTTCATAGAGTTCTTGCTGTAGGAGAAAAAGTGTGGAAGTCCTGCACATACGTCCTCTCGTCTCTTGAAAAAAGAAAGAATAAACATATGTCAAGTTAATAAAGAAATAATAGAATGCCTTAGGGTGTTGTAAGAATCAGTCTGCTCTTCCCTTGCAGAATCAGATCAAGTCATCTTGTTTCTCTATGCCTTTGAGAAGCCAAAATGCAGGATATAAAAGTATTCATTTTCTAAATTATTATTCCATGGCATATACTGCTTCTGAACAAATTTATCTAACACAGCACATTAACAGGAACATGAAAATGTTCATCTCAATAAATTACTAATTTCATATTTTTGACAGTGTTATTGTTTTGCACCTGAAGATTAAAACCTCTGAATATGAAGTTCCTTGCAGATTTCAAGAGGAATAAAAAAAGAAGTCAATATAATTTTGATAAATAAAGTTCCCAATATGTATTTGTGATGTCATCTTATTATCCACTACTATCTTAAGTGAATAAAACGGGGAACAAGAAAAAGAAAAGGAAACCAAGTAATGGGGAAATACTGGACGATAGAAGAATATTATTATAAAATATTATAAATGTGATCTTTACATATTCAAGAGATTTTGCAGTTCTTAAATATAAAAAACCCTGACTAAAAATGACTTGACTAAGATAATAATGGATCATTGAAAATATAATTATTTCACAAAATTGTGTGAAAGTTTTAAGAGGATGTGAATTGGTATTGAGCTTACAGAGCATGTAGTGGCAATGCTAATGGACTCAAAGAGGAAAAAATTAGAACATTGTTGTTAAAAAAATTATTTATATATTGCTTTCCAAATAAGATTGGTGCCGTAGAATTTCATAAACATACTATATATGTCTCTCCTTACCTATGAAATTTGATTATCAATCTAAGTAGTGGTCTTCTGTTAAGAAACCAACTTTCAAAACAAAAACAAAACTAAAATAAAATTATTTCACCCTAGTTTATAGCAACATTTTTTAGTTTTAGTCACCTTAAGTTATCAACTCCCAGAATTCCCCAGTCAGATGCTGAATGTTTACATAGCTTAAAGTTGCTGAAGTTGAGAAACTGATTTAGATCAAGGCTCGTCAAACCACTTCTTGTCATATGCCTATTCTGAATGAATGTGCTTCTTGGCCGGTCTAGGATATTTAAGAAAAAGCAAGAATAAAAAAAGGACTCCATACCCCAAAAGAAATAAAAATCAGGTGGTACATATAGATTTAGTCTTGAACAAAGGAGAATGGCTAGTTGGAAGAGCTGCAGGATTACTGCATACAGGACAATGCAGCCTGGGATGATCTCCTCCCTTTGTTTATGAACCCTTGTAACCTAGGACAATGAAAAGGCAATCACCCCAATTCTTGTGTTGATGTTTCTGTTTAGGCAACAGTTCGGATTGGTGAAAGGAGAAAGGCAAATGAAGGGGCAGAAACCACAAAGATAGTGGAAGTGGTGCTGCAATAGGAAATAAAATGGTGTAAGCCTTTTTCTAATATGGAATTGAGCCAGTGGGTTCCTACTGGTTTGGACCGGTTTGGCCGAATTGGTAGTGGTTTGGCGGTCTGGAACCGGCAGCAACCCAGCCCTGCCATACCCCCGAACAGGTTCCCTGGTCAGTGCTGTTGGCCACCATCTTGTTTTTTACTTCTGTGCATGCGCAGAACAATTTTAATTGTACTGCTCATGTGCACAGCATGCATCAAGCACACATGTGTGAAGTACGCACAAGAGCAAACCAGCAGTAGTGCCTGCCAGAACCACCCCTGGGCTGCTGTGGTAACATGGTAGTACCTCATACACGTTCTCCTCCTGCACTGCTTAGATAACTCCCCCTGTAACGAATTTCAAGGAAGCAACCTAGTTCTATAAAATAGTTTTCTGTATTTATTCAGGAACAAATATTTTCAGACACCAAGTCATTTTGCTTATTTGTTTTAAAAGGAGGATATTGTCTACTGGATTGGAAAATATTCCCATGAATAAATGTAATAATTTTGCAACATTCTTTTTGTTTTCCATTTCTTGTTTGCAATGCTCCAATTTCATGGAGTCCTGTGGCTTTGGAGTTATAGAGACAGTCTACTAGAAGGAGTATTCAGAACACAAGGCATTCAAGGGAAGAATGCCCACTGATTGCATTAAAGATCTAAAGATTCTGTTTTGCCCTTATAAAACATTGTGCCAGGGCTTTTCTTTCTTTGTGTGCCAGTTCTGTTGTTTAGAAACATGGTTAAATTTATCTATTAGCTTGGCAGAAGGACATGACAACAAGGAGGTGCATGGCCCTAAACAGTTTTACCAACTGATCTTAGTTAAGACAATAAACTCAAATGCCACTTCTGTCTTTCAAAAATATGCTGTGGAAAAATGATATCTGGGATTCACAGTGAACTAACAAACAGGCAATACACTCTAGAAAAAAAAAGATAATTCAGAAATAAAAGACGTTTGGGGCAGAAAATAAAATTCATGCATATTGAGAGGTAGAGCTTTCTAAGGCAAGAATTCCAATTATATTAATAATTATGTAATTATTCAGTTTGCTATGCTTTGGTCTAATCCATATTTTCTATCTGAGAGCCCACCTCTTCCTAGCAATCCATCAACTGCATAACTTGGACCATGATCCCAAAAATCAAATTGTCCCATGAACACATTTCTGAAGCCATATATTTATATTCAATATTATTTTCCTCCTTTCTAATTCACTTGAGGGTACCAGCTGAGATTTGAGGGTTTTTTTTAGCATATTTGTTTCCTAGAAGTTCAAATCCATAGGGAGATATTTGTAGCTGTTGGAATACCATTTGTACCTACATGGATTAGAAGGAAGGAATATTTTTTTACGATCTACATAACTCTTTCAAATTCTTTCACTTCCCCAAGGCAAACCAATGAATCAGAGCTGCATACATTGTTCCTATGATTTAAGATAGTAATGATGCCAGCTACCATGACTTTTCTCTGTCATTTTGCATGGATGCAGTTTCATCTCTTGTTTGCCTCGGGAATGTATGACTTTTTTCTTACTTACTTTCTTACTTCTGACTTATATTTAGTGTCATTTTCATCAGTATCAGATAATTCTCATATAGTCCACTATATAGGCATTACTCAAACTGACATTTGCTTTATTGTGATTCAAAAACTCCTTTATGGATTGTCTTGCCTAAGTATGGTAAGCAATAGGTAGCCTTAAGCTTAATTTTATTTCATCCTTGTGTACTAGCCAACTACTAGTCGGGAGAAATATGGGGAGAAATCTTAGACAAAAGTGATAGGAGGAAACAGAAGGGTTCCTACCCATATTTGCTTTAGATCATGACTACTCCAGGACATTGCCACAAACAGAGGAAATGCAACTTCAAATAGGAAAACTCCTTTCTCGGTGTGAGTTGCTTGAAAATCATTATTGGATCTGCTGAGCCGCTCAACATTGATTTGGCAAATTGGAATAATATTCCTTATCTCTCTTGTCACTTGGGCCCGAAAAGTTTCATTTTTTGTTTGTTTTCATTTTTGTTGCCATGTATTTTGACAGCCAGGGTAATCTGGCTGCCAGTAGTTGCTAGTTCTTTCGTTCTTTCTGTCACACTATCCGTATATCCACACTGGTATTTGAACATAGTTCTTTTTAACATTTATAGTTTACTGTGTTTTACTAAGCCAGATGAAATGTTAATATATATTGTTAGTCCATGTATGATATGTCATCAGCTAAATCAATCAATCATTATTGGACATATCACCTGCACATGTTTATAATACAATGAAATTATTCTGCCGTTCTTCTCTAGTTTTAATTTCAAAAACATGTAATTAAAATTTAATTGCAACCAAAGAAACCAAAGTTTAGGATGGCTCAAGATTGTTTTTCTTGGCGTATGTGCTCCACTACCGTGTTTTCCCAAAAATAAGGCAGGGTCTTATTTTCTTTTGCTACACGAAATATGGCCTTGGGCTTATTATAGGGGAGGGCTTATTATTTTCTGGGGCAGGTGAGAAGCGAGGTGCGCCCGTTTACCTTTCCAGCTCCATCACGTTCCTTGCCATTGTGTCCAGGGAAGCCGCTGGTAAAAAAAAAACCTTTCTCACAAGTTCAAACTTCTTGAAGTCGCGAGAAGGTTTTTTTTTTTTAACCAGGGGCTTCCCTGGACACAATGGCGAGGACCGCGATGGACCTGGAAAGGTAAGAGGTGCACCTCATGGCCCAACACCACCCACCTCGGCCCAATGGTAAAGGCAGCCTGCTTGGTTCCCTTCCCCGCCGTCCCTTTAGCGAAGGGTGGCAGATGGGGGGGGGGGGAAAGCAAGGCGCACCTCTTGCCTTTCCAAGTCCATTGTGTTCCTCACCCTTTCACAGACCTGGAAAGGTAAGAGGCATGCCTCGCTTCTCCCCTCCCACCTGCCACCCCTCGCTAAAGGGATGATGGGGAAGGGAACCAGGCAGGTTGCCTTAACCATTGAGCTGGGGTGGGCGGTGTTTGTTTGCACTGGAGAGAAGGGCAGGGGGTAGAAGCACTTTGTTTTGCTTCCTGCTATATTTGTGGTGGACCCTCTTTTTGCCCCGCAAGCTGTACCCGTAGGTCATACAGTAGTAATGGTGGGGACCGGTTGCGCATGCGCTCAAATAGTTGGGTATGGGCTTATTTTAGGGGGAGGGTTTATTATGGCACTCTCTGAAGAGCCCGATTGGGCTTATTAGCAGGGCATGTCTTATTTTCGAGGAAACACAATAGTCCCAAAGACAGATGAATGTGATAGGATTTAGGGGGGGAAAGCAGCATTCACTGATCTAAATCTTTCTGTGATTTAGGGCCATTTGTGATGGCTTTGGATTTATCAGATCTACTATTTTTAATCCATCCCTTACTCAACCAACACTTGGCCACTAACTGAAGAGCTGAGGTGGCACAGTGGTTAGGGTGCAGTACTGCAGGCCACTTCAGCTGACTGTTATCTGCAGTTCAGCAGTTCTAATCTCACTGGCTCAAGGTTGACTCAGCCTTCCATCCTTCCGAGGTGGGTGAAATGAGGACCCAGACTGTGGGAGCGATATGCTGACTCTGTAAACCGTTTAGAGAGGGCTGAAAGCCCTATGAAGAGGTATATAAGTCTAACTGCTATTGCTGTTGCTATTGAACTTTATCAGGTTCGGATTGAGACAAAACTAATTACGGTTGTAGCAGGATGCCAGGAGAGGACAGTCAATATTGGAATTGCCTCTATTATCTCGAGGCTCTAACTTTCATTGCAAAAGGGAAAACTGGGTTGAGAGTTTCTGCAGTGCTACCCAATGATCAGAGAACTACAGTCTTAGGACTGATCCATAAGTCTAGGTTGTCATCATTGGAGCAGAATTTGTTAAGGTCAAACAATGCCATCTTCTATCAGCCTGCAGCCTATTGAGAAGGCAACCTCTGCCTGCCCTATCTTGCTAACACCAAAAATAGTGTTTTTAAACTTGTACTTAAAAACAAGTAACCCTATTATATAACAAGTAGTTATATAATAGTGTTAATTATGTAATTACACAATTGTCTATTATTCACCATAGCAATAATATCTCCTGTCCTCCAGTTACTGGTCACTGCCCTTTATGGATAATTTGTTGTGGGCTGCCTGCTTCCTTCTAAAGAGACCTTCATTGATTAATCTGTTTGCTTGATTTACTTTGTTTCATACTTTGCTAGTGAATCAGTGAAACACTTTTTTCTAAAGTTACTGTAGTTACTTAGTGCAATAGAGAAAGTCTGCCAACCTTCTTCTTTTAACCTAGATGAAAAAATAAAGCCTTGTAGCTTAAATAGAGGAAGAAAAATAATGTTGGGCTTTTTTCTTTTCTTTTAATGGTTCACTGATTGCACCAAATATGAAAATGTCAAAAGCAAAAGGGAGTTGGCAGAGGGGGACTCATGTAAAAGGCCTATTAATGGAAATATCAGCTCTTCAAAGTAATGCAGGCCAGAAAAGAAACTCTTGACTGGAATTCGTTATTGTTATAGTCTATGAAAGCTAATTCTTGAAAACTGGACTGTATTTTCCAGAGGTGGGTTGCTCCCGGTTCGGCCTGCCCACCCAGATGCTTCTGTGCATGCGCAAAAGCATTGCGTTTGACAGTGACGTGCGGTGAGGTTTTTGGCTGGTGAGGCAAAAAGAAAGAAAGCGGCTTTTGCCCGCCCCGCTGCTATGTCTAACATAGAGGCGGGATACCTCTATGTCGGACATAGCGGCGGGGCGAGCAAAAGCCGCTTTCTTTCTTTTGCCCAGAGGCTGCAGCCCACCTCAGCTGCCTGCCTCTGGGCAAAAGAAAGAAAGCAGCAGCCCATCAGCAGAGGCAGGTAAAAGACCCGCTTCTGCTGCGGGCTGCCCCGACACAGAGAAAGAAAGCTGGCGGGCTGCCCTCCCTGCCTCTCCTACCCCCTTCCCTCTGAGTGAAGAAACAAACACACGCACACAGACACAGACACACAGACACACACACACACACACAAATTACTTACAATTACTTACAAATTACATTAATTTTGAATTCCTCCCCCTCCCTCCGACCCACATACCTTTTCCAATTGTTTCACAATCACAGAGAATTTCAACTCTGCTCTTGCCTGCCATCATGAAAATGTAAAAATATAAAAGGAAAAAGGCAAGAGCTGCTGAGGTCAGGCTGGGTTAGCTGCTGCCAGAGTCCCCAATGGATGACTCTGCTTAACTGTTTAAAAAAGCCTCTAAAAAAATGCCCTCTACAGGAAGAGGCCACGTGCCTCATCTACATAAGGAATTTTTCGGCTTTTAACCCTTGCTTAACTCTGCTCGAGTAATCATAAAGTCAGACTAAATGAGGCACGTGGTTCTCCCACCTCCTCCTGTAGCGGGCACTTTTTTAGAGGCTTTTTTAAACAGTTAAGCACTAAGCAGAGTCATCCACTGTGACTCTGGCAGCAACTACCTCAGCCTTTTTCCTTTTACATTTTTTTTTCTTTTCATGATGACAGTGGTGAGGCCCTGCCTCCCCTGCCTCCCCTGACTGCATGTCACTGGGGTTCGAGAGTGAACAGGTAGTAAAATTTTGGAAACCATCACTGATATTTTTCCTTCCCCTTCTTAACACAATTTGATTTTCTTTTTTATGCTTTCTTGTTTCCTGAGCTTCAAATATGTTTTTTTAAAACTGTTGCTGCATAGCAACTGTTTTCCAAGCAAGGCCATCACTGTGGCTATCAGTCCCAAATACATTTCTTTCCACCTACGTCCAAAGAAAGGAGAGACCTAACCCTGGCGGGAATGAGTGGATAAGGAAAGAGAAGAATTCACCAGTCTGATGATCTAGAACAGTGTTTTTCAACCTTTTTTGTGCAAAGGCACACTTTTTTCATGAAAAAAATCACGAGGCACAACCACCATTAGAAAATGTTAAAAAAATTTAACTCTGTGCCTATATTGACTATATATAAAGTAATTCTCCCACGGCACACCTTACACTCTGTCACGGCACACTAGTGTGCCGCGGCACAGTGGTTGAAAAACACTGATCTAGAAAGCAGTTTGGAACACCAGGCTATCATTCTGGCCAATGCAGAGGAATATGCTAAAATCTAGAAAGAGATTTCTTAATCTCTTCTGTTTCATTACCATGAACCACCAAGGGGAAAAAAATCCACATTGATCATTGAAGAAATCAATGCAAAGTTCACACTCAAGGCATAAGTTATCTTACTTTGCACATGTTATGTGAAGTCCCAGCCTTCTCTGAAGAAGGCTGTAGCGCTGGAAAAGGTAGAAGGAAAGAGAAGACTAGCAGCAAGATGGATGGACTCACGCTGGTGATAGGTGCACCATTGGCACACCTGAAAGACCAAGTTAGGGAGAGATTATCCTGGTGAAAATCTATGCATCATTGAGAGTCAACATCAGCTTGATAGTACATATTCAATCACCTAGCACCAGTTTATAATCATGATACTGTAGCCTTTGCCTTGTGAAAGTGTCAGCTTGTTCTTTTTTTTAAATAGATCGATGTCACTCACAATAATGAAATAATTGAAATTAAGTAAATATCCCACTGCCAACATTTCAGAACGAAATAAAAAAGACAATCCTAGCACTATTAATGGATTAATTTGGAAACTATTGGTGGCACAGTAGTCATTCATTTAATAAAATATTTCCATAGAATCAAAGAGCTGGGTAGCAGCAGTTAGTTCAGCTTGCCTGATCAAACAATGCTCTTGGGTTTGCATTGAGTATGGTTACTGTTTGAATAGAAGACTCAGGAAATACAAAGACTATAGGGTACATTAGAAAGTTAAAAAATAATCCTGTAAGTAAGTAGTGCAAAGTACCTTTGTATAGTTACAAGAATATAGTTATCAGGAATCGAGCTTAATTTGGAACAGATTTTACCTTTAAAATTGTGATTTCTGTATTGTTGCCAGCATTGGTTTCAGTCACCATTGAGCAATTGTATAACTGTGAAGATGTTATGCAAGAGTAAAGTGATGCAGTTGGATATATAACAAAGGATTTAAAAACTATCTTCCCACCTCCTGGTGTTTTAAACACCATATTATTTGAACTTAAATTTTAAGTTTAGAAGGTTCATCTTGGATCACCAAATTAAATGGCATACTGTAATTTCCCCCCCTCCCGTTTGGATTATCCACCTAATTGCTGCCTTCTCTGCTCTGTAACACTTCGCCAATGCTGATTTCTTTTTGTCAGACTTAAAAATATTCATTTGTTTACAAGGGGGATGGTTTGTCTTAAATTAAATGTAATAATTATTCTGCATGTTTCTTTCTCTTGCTTTGAATTCTTTCTGGCAGATGGAAATTGCTTCTTTCACTGATGGGTCACTAGATTTGTTGCACTTTGTTATTCTATTTATTCAATCATGCAAAATTGCAAATAGTTGTTTAATGGCCACTTGAGTTTGTCAAATACATTAAAGTTCTAAGATGTTTTTTTCCTCCTTCCTCACTACCTTCTCCTTCTCCTTCTCCATTATAGCATGTCAGAATAAGGTCTGTTTTGCTAGAAATAATTTCTGATTTCAAATATGTAAGACAAACATCTACAACAGCCTATTTGCCTACACACATTTTCATCTCTTTTATCCCAAACAGTCCTCTGTGGCAGCTAAATCCAAGATCACTAGAAAATTTCCTCATCCAATGGCGCTGTGAACCATATCTAGCTTATACTAATGCAGACATTGAGATATATCAAATTGTATTCTAAAATTATTTTTGAATCAAAGTGATAATGTTTGGGATATAGCCTTAACATTTCATCCATTACTTTACTTGATTATTAATTGATTGGATTTATATTCTGCCTTTCTACTACTCAAGGTCGAAATCTTGATAATGAAATATTCAGTAGCACCCTTGCTTTTCTGCTTCAGGAGTTCCCTTGCAAAACCTTTGATCAGGTACAAAACAAGCATGTTTGTACATGTGTTACTGAAAAAAGGTATGCCTTTTGTGTGTTTTGAGAACAAATATACCCAATTTCATCTAACCTAAATACAGTGAGGAAACTTAACTTAAAAAATAGAGATAGTGGTGGTGGTGGTGATGATACAATAAATACATTTTTAAAAACTTTAGCCATGGATTGACAGTTGGACTACCTGTGTTTCTCAACCAGGTTTTGTATTATTTTTTGCTCCAAAAGACACATTAGGGCTTATTTTCTGGTTAGGTCTTATTTTGGGGAAAATACTGTTCTAAATGTGCCTGTTTGGCTGACGATCTTAACTGGGACTTATTTTGGGGTAGGGCTTATATTACGAGCATCCTGAAAAATCATGCTAATTTATTTTCTGCTTTCTGGTTTTTATTTTCAAGGAGACACGGTATATGTTGTCATGCTCAGAGCATATTGAGCATGCCCATAAGGTCAATATATATGCTCTATATTGAGCATATTGAGCACAATAATAGAACAAGAAAAGAAGGCAATAGACAATTGTGATTTTCCAAATACAGAGAGGGGAAGGCACTTTTTGAGACCCAAGTGTAGTGGAGAAAAATTGTGTATCAATGGAATGGGATCAACTAGAAGAAATTCAGAAAACACTATTATGAGACATAGCAAAAGGAAATCTTAAATGTAAGACTTTAAGACTTCCTTTCAAGTCTTAAAGTCTTACATTGTTTCAAATGTAAACAATCATTTGGAACAACAATGACCAGGATGATTAAAAATCTTCAGACACATAGGAAAAGCAAATTTGAATTAATATATGTACCTGTTTTAGAGGATGGCGAAAAGTAAGAAAACTATTTTGTGTGGGTTTTTTCCCAATTAGCATTTAAAAAAAATATTGCTTGCTCTCAAGATTTCTTATGAAAAGTTACTAGTGGATCTGGGTATGTTGTGAAAACTCTACAGTTTATACATGGATTGATGTCAGGCTTATCTGTACTTAGAAATTCCTGTGCTTAAACCCTTTAGTTATGTTTAGAAATTCCTTAGCACTTGGATGCCAAACTGGAATTTAAAACAGAAATCTAGAAAAATGCTTTTCTTGAAATCTGAATATAAATAAAATTATGAACAAGGAAAGAGAAAGCAGGATATTGACTAAGTAGTGGAGAATCAATCAAGGAAACTCAACGTGTTATATGGTTCAGGATGTCATAACAAAATAGACATTGATCCTTTGCATGGATAAAAGGTAAAATACTGTTGACATTCAGTTCCACAACTCTTGTTACTTCGTGTAAGACATATAGATTTTTAAGCAAACTAGTTCAAAATGATTCAAAATCCAGTATTTCACTCTACACTTAGATAAAAACTATGTTCAGCTGCTGTGTTAAGTTAAGTCAGTTTCAGCATCACTGAAATGGAGTTGCCTTATTATACAAATGATGTTTTATAGGGCTAATGCTCTACCTAAATAAAGACCAAAAGAAAGCTCCAACAAAATATATTGTTCTGGATACAGAATATGTATTCAGCCCAACATGGAAAAATAGTGCAGAGAATGGCTCATTAAGAATACCATAATGAAAAAGTGAATAACAAATCAACGTAAGAGAACATCTGCATGTGCTGGGTTTATAATTGAATGGATGCTAAGTCATGTTTTTTAATTGTTTTATTTGCTACATCAAATGGCAGAATACGAAGATATTGAAAGACGAAAGAAAGTAAAACCTTATATACATAACTGATCCTTGAGACAATAAATTTAGCTTGCATCCTCATGGAGTTCTTCCCATTAGATTTGCTGACTTTAAGCAGTGCTTTTCCAGTGCTGACCTTCTTATCAAGATTTTGTCTCAAAATAGTTTCATACAGTTCTACAAATGTTAAACTGACATTTGAAGTTGGATTTAAGAACCTGAGTGCTCTCCTGTGTACTTGCTGAGATTCAGTAAGGCTGTGGCCTCTGCTCCTTTGCGTGTCTGGGCTAGTAATAACTTTTACCAGCAATTGGCTGGATAAAGAATTATGTTCCAAAAAGCATACAGTATTCACTTAGGAAGTGTGAATCAAGTTCATCTTATATATATTCAGCATAATCATCTTGTATATGACAATGAAGACACTTTTCATGCCTCTGCTTATTAATTATGGAGATTTGGATGGTCATGCGTTAGGAAAAGGCAAAACAGTTTCCTTTAGCTTTTTATCTGTCAACTAATCAAATATGACATGTCTGTGATTAAATTGCTTCTTGTTCTTCTCTACCATAACACTGATTTTCTGAGGGTGACAGAGGAAGGTAGTGTCAGAAAAGAATCAGATCTATTTTGAGTAGGTTCTGAGCAGGTCTGATTAAGCTGACAGGCTCTGTCTTGTTCTTTTACCTGAGAAGTTTTTGATCCTGTGATTCCTGAGAAGTGGATAGTGTCTTTGGGACTCTTAGCATAGCCAACTGTTAAATCTATGTCTCACTTGGCTTGTTAAGACTTCCTGGGGTGATAAATGTTTAGATGTGATGCTGGAATTTATTCTTGATATAGATGCTGGTTCCCAATGCTTCTGGATATTTTTTATCCATTCCCCAATCTGCTTGAATTCTGTTTTCTACTCTTTCACATCTTTGAAAAATGTCTCTTTTCTTCTGCTTCTCTCCTTTTTATTCTGAAGTGGCCTTCCTAGTGTTATATAGGATCCTTGAAATCAATACTTCATTGTGTGGTGGATTGTAGTCTGGATTCCCAGGAGGGAGGGGCCACATTCAAGAGGGCAAACACACTGTGAAGTTTAGACAGTTCAGTCAGGAAATTGAGAGTTAAGAAGGCACCTCCCTAGCAATTCTCAGTAGTAGAGTATATCTATAGTGACACAAATAGTTGCTTTAGTTTGGCAATAATTCTATTTTTTAAGTGAGGAATAATAAAGGAAACTGCTCAGAAGTAACTTCACATATCTTTCTTGATTCATGGGGCCTGAAGTATGGCTTGGTTAACACATAGCGACAACATAAAAAAGTAATAAATATGAAGTTTTTTTAAAAAAAATAAAGAGATAATCTTGTGAATTATAATTATTTTATTAATTATTGACTGCATAATTACGGACATATCTGAGAGTGTTCAGAAGATGAATAATTTCCATTGGTTTGATTGCATACAGGCTTTTTTGTATTCTCTGGTGAAAAGCAAAAAGTGATTAAGAGATTGAGATTGAGATTGAGAAGTTTATTTATATGCCGCCCTTTTCCCTGGGGGGACTCAGGGCGGCTTACAACTCGAAAAAAGGGGGGGGAAACAAACATTTAACACGTAGGACAATACGTCATTAAGCCAGAAGTGAAATTCAGTTCCTGACATCTTTACTTCCCTCCCTCCTTCCCTCCCTCCTTCCTACCCCCTTCTTTTCTCCTTCTCTCCTTCCTTTCCCCCTTCCTTTCCTCCTTCCTTCCCCCCTTCCTTCTCTCCTACATTCCCTCCTTCCTTCCCTCCTTTCTTCTCTCCTTCTCTCATTCCTTCCCTCCTTGCTGGGATTCCCCTGGGATTATGTTTCCTTGTTACAGTCTGGCATCCTAATATAACTGAATTTCCAGTTCACTTTTGGTATGCTTGAAGTTGCTACAAACTTTCTGTGAAATTTGTGAAAAAGTAATTTCATCATTTAAGGGAAGTGATACCTGCCTGATTTTTTGAATGTGCTCTATCGTAGTAAGTATTTACAAGGGAAAAGTTGTTGTGATGAATTTTGAACTTCTAATTCCTCCTCTAGGAAATCCTTGGGTTTTTCTTTTCGAGACAGACAGAAAAATAAATGCAACCTGAAGCAAGTAATTTATTTTCTCTTTCATATAAAATGGGTTGTGGTGTCTGGTTGCGTGCTTTTGTGCGTTTGGATATTGTTGCTGATAATGCAGAACCTGCTGTAGCTTGGTCCTTGTTCTCATTATGGTTAAGTTAAGTGTGGTGAAGATAACTGTGGGTCATACTCAGACTGTTTTGATATTTTAGAAAGGAAAACATGAAAGGAACCTATACTGGACTTATTATTTCAGGTTGCTTATTTTCTACTATATAAATTTATATCAGCCTTCATATATTTCATAACTATTAGGAACTTTAGGAATTGATTTGAAATTTCAGCACATTTGTGGAGGTGAACCAATTGGGTATCCTAATATCTCTGGATTTCAGATATGCTTACCACTGAAATTAGTTCTAAGTTTCTAATGCTATTTGTATTGTTTTTCTCTTTAAGGAAAAGCAAACATTTCAGATTTCTATATCTGCAAAGTTCTTGCTAATTACAAAATGCTTCTGCCATGCAGTATATCCTATTGCACCTAAAGAAGGGAAGTATCTGATCCCTCTTATGCGGGTTAATTCATGTATGCTCTGACAGCATTCCCTTTGCTTACTCTGACACTTATCAGCAATGAATGCATATGCACACACTAGCATAGGGACTATTTCATGCAGGTCACATTTGAACTAAAGGTGTCAGAAAGTGCCATTTCATGCTTAACTGCACAGTCTAATAGAATCCAAAGCAAAACCAAGGAGGCCTGTGTGTTTCTATTCGGTACATGCAGCAAATAGGTTTATGTCTAATATGAGAACATTGGGTTCCACCAGCATCTGGAAGTAGTATTATTAAACTTACTGTGCTTTGCTTACCACAACAGAAACTCTGAGAAGAAAACATAGCTTTTCCAACAACCTGGAATAACATCCACATGTCACAAAATCTGATCCTGCACCTTACCCGTCCACTAATTATTTGATTGCTATCAAGTTGATGTCAACATTAAACACTTACATAACATAACATCTGCAGGGTGATCTGTCCCCAGTCTGGATTTTTTAGGTCTCCTATTAATCCATCTGTTGTGTTTGAATCCATCCACTTTACTGCTGATGGTACTTGTTTGTTCTACTTTTCCCAACATTATGGATTTCTAAGAGGAGATAGATCTCCACATAATGCTTCAAAGTATAAGTTGAACATAATATATTAGAATCGAGTACCTTCAAAATGCTGATAACTTCCATCTTCTTTGACTTTTGCTATCCAATTACAAGAAACAATTAATGTCTTTGTAATTGCTCTTGATCAATGCTCCTGATGATCAGTAAAAAACTAAACTTCAATTGAATTACAGATTGTTGTTGAATTACAGATCATTGTATTGTAGAAATGGTTCCGCTCTCTCTGACAGAGTAAGTTAGTAATCGGGACTCTCCATTTTCACCTATTGCTGGATGTGGAAGTGGAGAGTTAGGCAAAGAGTATGTGCATATTTAAGATTAATACATTAAGTATCCCTATTTTGAATTGGTCAGATTTAACAAGTGGTTTTGGGTACATGTTTTGAACATACTTTACATTAACTATGGTTAGAAAATGTCTAAAGTTATAGTTGGTATAAATGTATAAATCAGCCAGTCAATTAATATAAAGTTAGCAATTGTTAGATAGATAAATATTATGAAACCATGATATCAGAAGATATTCTCTACTCAAATTAATGTATCATGTTACTAAGATCTTAATGTGAGGCCTTTTTCAAGGAATTTTGCCAATGAAAGAATGTATTTTGCTTCAAGTGGAGTTACTTTATGATGATTGATTGCCACTATTGTAGTCACTGGTTTTATCTCTAATACAATTTTCTATTGTTCTTTTTCTACTGTTTTAAGGTAGTTTCACTCTTGATATTTTCAAATGAATATACAATACCCAGGGAATTTTTGTTATTTGAATAATATAGTGAAATAATATTTATGAAAATGTGAGCCACTTTCATGCAATCATTAAATAATGTATCTAAAGTATTAAATAATTAATAATCCTCCAAGATGTGAAATGGCTAAAACTATTGTAATTTGTTTTATTGATCTTTTTTTCTTCTTCAGAGGCCTCCATCCTGAGTTATGATGGCAGCATGTATATGAAAATTGTTATGCCTATGGTCATGCATACAGAGGCTGAGGATGTGTCCTTCCGCTTCATGTCCCAGCGTGCATATGGTCTGCTGATGGCCACAACATCACGTGATTCAGCCGATACACTACGACTTGAACTAGATGGAGGCCGGGTCAAACTCATGGTCAATCTAGGTATTGTGCAAAGTCCCCACCCCCAGCCCATCACTTGGCTTTTAATTTCAGCTTGTTTTGTTTCCTTGTCTGTCTCCCTTCCATCCTCCCCTTGATCTGGTTGAGTTGAATTATAATTCTGCTAAAGTATTTTTTTTTAATAATAATATTAATCACGGAGAATTTCTCCAGCCATCACTGCATGCAGATTTTATGTTGCTTCCTGGTTATGGATAATGTGTTTTGTTTTAAAGTCTTTTTTAAAGCTTCCTTTCTTGTTCTTAAACTGGTTAGTTTTGTGTAAGACATGCTGTTTGGTCCATCTTTTGATCAACCACATCCTCATTGATCCAGCCTCTCTGCTACTATTCAAAACAGTCAAAAATAAGTTATGAAGACAATGACAGAGCCATAGATGAAATGTTCTGATTGTACTGTTACCCTTTAACAAGCTAGGGTTTTATATATCAAACATTCCAATGTCATCTTTGCTGCTTCCTGAGATTAGGAATAATCCTTAATTTAAGGCTTAAAAATATCCATTTCAAAAAAGCACCAACAGAGACTAACTTATAAATAAATATCCAGAAACCTCCTCTTGCCCACTCCTGTCCCCAAAAAATCCAATAGAAATGCATTTCTGTTAAGACATTTTGGAAGAAGTTGTTATCGTTTCATTCAGTGTTCTTAACTGAAGGGAAAGAGAATAATTTGGGATAGAGATAGCTTCTTTTTCTTCTGGTATGATATTGTTTCATTTGGTTATTTTTTTCTGTTGAGATTGTAATTTGAGGAATTTCATAGAATTAGTTTCCTGGAAAATAAATGATTTTGTTTGCTGCTCAAAAATGGCTCACCATGAAAAGATAAAGAGCCATGATTTAGTTAATATTTGTCTTCCAAAAGGTTAAATTTTTCACCTTTTGTTCTCTTGTAGTTCTCTGCTTTAAAAAAGAACCAGCTGGTGTCACTGCTTCACATTCTTCAGTTTTTATTTGAAAAACTGTGTTATAGCCTCAGAATTTCCGTCAGATTTTCTGATGTTGGATTTATGACTTAGTACTTCTAATTTTCTAAAACATCTAACTGCAAAATAGCAAGATGGGGTGAAATAAAATCTTATTTAAGAACTTTCCTACATCCAGATGCATAAGGGATTGTTTGGTCTAGTGGTTAAGCCACCAGGCTAGAAAGCCAGGAGACCATGAATTCATGTCTTAGTCATGAAAGTCATCTGGCTGACTTCAGGCCAGTCATTCTTTCTCAACCCAACCCACTCATAAGGTGGTTGCTGTGGGAAAAATAGGAGGAGTAAGATATGTGGATATGTTCACTGCCTTGAGTTATTTGTAAAAATAATAAAGGCAGCAGATAGATAGATAGATAGATAGATAGATAGATAGATAGATAGATAGATAGATAGATAGATAGATATGAAAACAATGTAAGCATTTCTCTAACAGAGAAATAACAATAGTAACAACCTCTGGCCTTTTTTTAAAATCAGTTCTGAAATGATTATTTGTATCTAACAGTCGTAAACACATAAGATAAAGAACGTTCCCTTAGCAGAAACATGTTTCTTCTCTCAAGGACATGTATCATGCACATATCATCTGGCACTATTTAAGCTATTTCATAAGCAACTACATTTTTGAAATGCAATTAATAAGTCTAACATGGCCTTTTTTAAGATTTATGACTAGACTTTTGAATCACTTTTTCATGTTAGAAAGGCCCCAGAATGAAGTTTTATCTGCCTTTAGTAAGCAAAAGAAATTCTAGAAAGCCTGAATATCACATCAACTATGCTTTGCTTGTAGTCACTGCAGTATCTCTCCAACTTTATTGCAGTCATGAATATTCTGAAGTTGACTTTCAGAACAGAAGCTTAGTTATGAAGTAAGAAAGGTGTAAAACCTTTTCAGATGTCATCTTAACCCTTCCCCAAAAAAGTGCTAGACACAGAAGTCAAATATGAGATATTGTTTAGAAATTCATTTCAAGTCCAAGAAGTCCAGGAAAGATTTCTTCAAACCTTAGTGGCAATGTGAGTTCTGAAACATTATTGCACTAAGTGAGCCAACATCTAAGCCTTGCTTATCAGTAACAATTCCACATTTGATAACAGTGGTGAAGAATGGCAATTTATAAATATATTGTTGATTTAGATTACCTGGGAATCTGAACCATTTTTTCTTGCCAGAAATACAATGGCAAAGTCTGTTTTGAATGGTAGCAAACATTATTTTGCTTGTCCTCACCTCAGCTTTTCTCCTTAATTTCATTTCATGTTTCTAACCCTTTTTCTGTGATCTTTTTCACACTATGTATCGACGTTGTAAAAACTTCTTTATGTCCCATCAATCATGGTATATCAAAAGATGGTATTCAACCCTTCAAAGGCCTGAAGCCTGCGGCCCGCACAGCAAACAGCCCTTCGAACAGAGTGTACAGAAAAACCTGCAAGGGCTGCCATATCCCTCTCTTCATTACAGCCCTATTTAGCAAAAAAGAATCAGAAAGGAGAATGTGGTTGATTTGATTGAAGAAGGAGGGAGGGAAGAGACTCTCATATGTTAAGACTGCTTCTTTAAGAAAATTGTATGTGTTTCTTGTGGGATAGTTGGATTTTCTGCCAACACATTAAGCTCTGGAAAAATTATAAGTTTATATGTCATATTTCTAACACTACTGTTGAGAAGATAGAGAAGAAAGAGAGAGGAAGGGAGGGAGGGAGGGAGATAGAGGGAGAGAGAGGGAGAGATAGAGAGAGAGAGAGAAAGAGAGAGAGAGAGATACACACAGAAAGACAGAGAGATAGAGACACACAGAGAAAGAAAATTCAATGAGCCAGAGTTTCATCCATGATTAGCACATGCTTAGAGTTAGAACATGGCCAATCACATTATAAAACAGTCCTTATCCTTCTCAGTCTTCTTCTTTATCCGATTGGAACTGCACTATGTCAGAGTTTCATCTTTAAAGGTCACTCAACAATTTATTGTTTTTTATAGGCAGACAGGACAGAAATGTATCCAGCTATTGATTGCTCATATATTTGTTTACTTATTCAATTTATATGACCAAATGGAAATTCTAAGTGGCCAACAAGTTAAAATACAAAAAACAAGAGAAAATAAGATACACAACAGGCAGCCAAGTTTTAAAAAACAACAACAATCAAATAGCAATAACTATATCATAGGTTCTAACCAATAATCCAGCTTCCATACTCAGAAACTTAAGCATGTCTTCAGGGCCTCATGAAAGACTGATAATTCTCTTGAGGAACAATGTTCCAAAGGTCAGGTACCAAAATAGAAAATTCTAGGTTTCCTAGGAAGGTATTCCTTGATTCGTGTAGTCCATTGTTTGCTTCTCCTCCTGCATCTAAAAGAAGAGATAGAAAAGATAGGGAAGGGATGACTCCATAGATAACTTGGTCCCATTCCATGAGTGGATTGATAAGTGACCATAAGCACCATCAATTGAATTTAGAAGAATACTGGTAATCAAAGGAGCTCATGAAGCAAAGAAGTAACATGAAGGCAGAGGATCACTTATAATTGTTCACACTGCCATTTTCAATCAACTGCTGCTCCCAGATGTTCTTTAAGGGCATGTAAACTGTATTACAGTAGTTCATTTGGGATGTGACTAAGGCATGTGAAACTGTTAGCAGAGTCTCTTTGTTGGACTAAGAGACTCTGCTAAAAGTGTGGCACACAAAGTTTTGTAAAAGTTCTTTTGGCCAAGGCTGCCACCTTTTCTTCACATGAGAGCTGTGTGTAATTCAGTGGCTCTGTTTGGGTAGTACAATCCAATCTAGAGATAGGAAGTCACCAGAAGCCCTAAATTCCAGAACCATTTGGTTTTGTTATAACTGACCTAAACATTATTCTTTCCAACACTCCATGGGCTATAAACATCAAGACAGAGCTCCATGGCATCACTTGATCAGCCCAGGGTAAAGATATAAAGCATCAGTATATTCCCTTATAACAGATGACCTCACCTAACAGCTTCATGTATGGTAAACAAGAGTGTGGAGAGTGAGCCATAGGTACTATGGGGAAAGCAAACATAAAAAATGTCAAAAAAATAATAATCAGCAAATCCCAAAGACTGGGTTTATAAATGTACATGTTCAGAAGTAGGAGGACACTTTAAGTAACTCAGAACAATTGTGACAGTCTAAGTTTCTAAAATGTGAATACATATCTCAAATGAAATTTCAGACACTTAAGAGAATATAATCCAATCTACATTATATTTTACATCTCTCAAGTATAATCAGTCTTTTAGATACGATCTCTAGTGTTTTGTCATTCCTTCTCTCTCTCTCTCTCCTTCTCTAAATCTTCTTGGCACTCAGTATTGGGGATTTTTCCCCCTTATTGCACTTACCAGCACACATCTAAAAAAGGGATATAGCCACTCCTGTATGGTGATCGTACTAAATGCTCAAGGGCTGTTTGCTCCCACTTTTCTGTTGCGGTTGACGACACATGACAAACCTAATCGCACGAAACCAAACCCATATTTTCTTAAGAGAAGATATGCTGGAAAATACACTCTGTAGCATCATTACTTCTGGATGTTTTCTTTTTCCCGATCACTCAGATTTTTTTGTTTACTGCCCCTCTTTATAAATATTAATTTTATGCTATTAATTAGACATGTTCCTTTTCTAATTTTAGAGGAAAAATACCTCTAAGTTTAGCATAGCTAGTTTTAAATATTTTAATTGAGCCAGAGGTCAACCTTGATTGACCAAATTTTTGGCCAATGAACAGTGGAATCTTTTTAACATGATATAGTTCAATATATGGAGAAGTGGCTCTTAGCATTAACTGTGAGCAGCAGTTTGTCATAGGAATACAATGGCAATATGTTGCAACACTTATTTTCAAATAATATGTTCTCACTCTAAGCATTAAAGGAGGTATCATGCTTCTAATCTTGTGCTCAAGTTTGTGAAGCTTATGTTTTGCTCAAAAGAGTCTACGAGTGGTCAAAACAACAGCTGAAATTATACTTTTTTGTTAGAATATTAATGCGTATTTAACAGGCACAAATAAATGCATGTGTCACTGTAGTTTTTTAAAATTTGTTTATGGTTTCTCTGACTTGTAGTTTCATATGAGTGAAGCGCAGGGGGTTGTCAAAGATAATCAGATCTGCCACTGCACTGCCTATTTCATCTTCTTCCAGAATGTTGTAGATGCTTCATTTAATTCTAATATTCAGGCAGCAAGGTGAAACAGGGCTCTGAAGGGCTGGCTGGCTGTTTTTGTATCAACCCTCTCCAACCAATTTTTTAAAAAAAGAACTCTCCAAAATGCAGTGAAATCTGGGCTGGGCGTTCGTGCGGTTAGCAGTTTGCAAGTGGCCATTTTATGGTGACAAGGAGCAATATGTTATCCCTTTCTGCAGCATGAAAAGTTTTGGCAATATACATTTTTCTGCAAAACATTTTAAGTTATCGCACAGGAAATGAGTATACATTGAAAGGGCTAAATATTGCATTACTAAATATTTACAAGCTAAAGCCAGGAATGCATTTACATAGATACACTAACCATTCCAATGAAACATTGTAAAATTTGCTTTTAGGCATCCAAATATGTAAAAATATCCTAAAAGGACTAAAAATATGCACCATTTGGGAGAAAGCCTCGCATTTTATGGGAAAATGTCTGTGCTTTAATAACATGTAAACTATGTTTACCTAGTTTTTGATTAGAATCACTCAAGTATTTTTCGAAATAACATCTTTTTCTTAAAAACATATTGCCAAGGAAAGGTATATAATTTATAGTTCTTTTCTGCAAGTATCTCACATATGTACACACACACACACACACACACACACACACACACACACACACACACCAGAAACACGTAAACAGAAGCAGGGAAATGGGAAGAGTTTGTGGTTCTGAGACTTTTGTAGTAAATAAGTGCAGAGACATTCCTGTACTTCTAGAGAATGTACATAAATATAAAATGGCCACATTTTTTTGCGTGTGTCTGTCCCCGGAAGGGTGGACTGATTGTTTTTGGATGTCTGCAGCTGTTACCTTGAAGGATGCAATTTCATCTTTCATTTATTTTTCCCCATCTAGACTGTATCAGGATAAACTGTAACGCCAGTAAGTTTTCCCTCAAGTTTCATTTTGTTCTATATATGTCTATTTGAAAGAAATTAACATTATTTATTTGATGTTTTATAAACGATTCTTTTTATAAAAAATGTATTGGTAACAAGAACTTAGATGTTGAAATAGTGTGCATCTGTATTGTTTGTAAGATATGTATGTGTCTGAGAGAGATATTTCTAGGGACAAATGAATTATTTTATTCCCTGGCTTCACAGACAAGTGTCCAGGGAACAGGAAGAATTGAAAACATATTTCAGTAGCTTTCTGCTGTCTTGGGAAATATTCTTAAAGGCAGTCTTGATACTGCATAGAAATCACAGGTACTGTATATTCTTTTCTACTATACTTTTTTGTGTGAAAAGTATATAGTTTAGGTCATAATGGTGACTGCTTCATCTGATACTATTTCAATATTCGCTTTAAAAAAATGCATGTAGAAGAAGATGCAAATCATGTTTTTAGAGGAGTAATAATGTAGTTGAGCTACTCTTCATTGCAGATAGGCAAAGGTTCTAGGAAATGTTTTTGAGAGAAAGAAGTTGCATTTGGACAACTCAATGCAACTTCTTTATTCAAAAATGTTGAGTTGCATTAATGCAATTCAAAATCAAGAAAATTTATTAACAATAAAACTAGTATTTAAAAATTAAAATTACAATACTAATAGAAGTTAGCAGTTAATATGATTTAAAAAAACTCATATTTTTTCCATGACTTTGGCGCCATTTCAGGCAAAAGAATTGCCATTGCAAATAATTACTATTTTTACAGTAATTAATTACTATTACCACAACAGGAAATAATTACTATTAGAAAAACTTTTGCATGGATTGGAAAACTGCCATAACAAATAATGTAGTTCTACCCATGATACAGTCTTTCTATTGTGGCCAGTATATTTGTTTTCCTAAGACAAACCCTCATCTACAGAGGGTTAGAATTGCCCCAAATGACATTTCATGAAGCACCATGTGCAAACAGCAGAGCAAACCATAATGAGGAATGTCTAGACCTATTTTTAAGAAAACTGCAAAGACAGTCTTTCTCCATTTTTATGCTAAACAAACATAGTTATACAACCAAAGTGGAAACTTCATTAATACACATTGTTTCTTCTATACTATGTATTTTTATCCATTAGTGGATGAATTTTTAAGGATAATAGAAATCTCCTAGTAGCCCAATGCTAAGGCTATAGAAATATAGTTAACAAAAGGCTGCAATTCTGTGCTTATTTCTGCACACTTAATTTTATTGGAATGATATGGAAAGATAACATAATTCCATTACATTGTATGTTACACTAAATCAAACTTCTTGAATTATATATGTTAAGAATTCTATTTGCACAATTGCAAATTGCTTTTAACTTAATTTTTATTTTTTGCCATCCAGAGTCACTTGTTTGTGATGGGCAGCTATAGAAATTGAATGTATGAATAAATAAAATTTGTACGACTGCCATTTTTTTAAGGCAGCTAACATAATTCTGTGTTCTGACAGCATATATTCAGAGATGACCAATCAGGTGGAAAGTGTCCATTTTTGGCCATTATAAACAGTGATGGGTAGATGGCAGCCCTGTTTTTTCCCAGCCTCTCTCCAAAAATTGAACTCTTAAAACTGAATTTTAAAAATAATCCCATTGTGATTCAATTTGTCAAATCTTTAGTGATTTATGCATGCTAGCATCCTTTGCATTCCATATGATGATGGTGGTAGAATGTTATGAAAGATTAAAAAGAACACAGAGATGGAGTCATTATTAAAGTTTTGGAAGGCTGGTCTAAAACTTCAGTTCTGCCATCTTGATTTCAACAAGAAGAGAGAGTTACTATTTCTTTAATTCTCTCCACATGATCCGGCTGTGTGTTTGAACCTAAAATTAATGTTCTTTATGCCTGGCACAGGCTGGATTAGGGTGCTATCTTAATAAACTACCAGCTAACATGCTTGGTAGGTATTCTAGGAATTGCTTACTAATTGTCTAGGAAGACTTTGGTACACATTAGAAGCAAAAAGGTGTAAATTATGTAGATATGTATGAAATAGCATGTAACTAATAGCTTCACCATTTGCCCTTCACCATATAAGATTATGATCAAAGAGCTTAATTGGCAAAACTAACCCAGATGTTTGCAGTCTGTATCACCCCAAAGATCTGGTTCTTTTTATTCCCCATTGCTGTAACTATTTTAGATATATGCTTCAAAACATCTATTGGAGTCATATTATTTCAAATTATTTAACCATTTCCCACTTTCCAGTTCCTATGGCATCTCCATCTGAGAGAAAAACTATTACTATAATATAAGGCAGGGCTGTCAAATGTTCTGTGGGCCAGATGAGTCATGTGCTGGCCACACCCACGCCCAGTTTAACGAAGGGGGAAAAGTCCAAATATGTCACGTGACGACGCCATGACACCATGAGTTTGACACCCCTGATAGGGATTGAAACTAAGATTTGGAAGCAAATTATTTTTCTTCGGATGCAAATTCCCACTAATTTTTTTTTTTAAAAAAATAGATTGTCTTTTTATAGATTGATTCAATTTGTTTGATTTATATGGCTGTTCATCTCACCTAAGTATGTAGCAATGGGGCCAAATTCTTTTTCAATCAAATATTTTGATCAAATAACTGTTTTCATAAAGTTTCTGTTAATAATTATATGCTATAGATGCATTTATATTTATTTAACTGTCCTTCCATGCAAAGAATCTATACAGATAGTCCTTGATTGAGTACAAAATTGGCTAAACAAGACAGTCCCTAAGTGAGTTTTATCTCATTTTACATCCTTTCTTGCCACCATTGTTAAATGAATCACTGTGTTTGATAAATTAGTAACATGGTTCTTAAGTGAAGCTGGCTTCCTCGTTGACTTTGCTTGTCAGAAGGTCTCAAAAGGTGATCCCATTATCCCATGACACTGCAACTGTCATAAAGACATGCCAGTTGTCAAGCGCTCAAATTTTGACCATGTGACCACAGGGAAACCGCAATGGTTGCAAGTGTGGAAAAAAGTCATAAGCCACTTTTTGTGTGCTGTTGTAACTTCTCTGTTTACATTTTATTTCTAATATTAGTTCCTCTTATATCATTTTTCCGCTTGTATATTTAAAATATTTTAATATTTTATTATTTCCTCTCCCCTTAATTATAACCTCAAACAGTCACCGAACGAATGATTGTAAGTCAAGGACCACTTGTATTAGCCTTGCATATATTGTTTTTCAGCCAGCTTGAAAACCATTTATTTTTGTTTATATGTCTGTTTAGCCACTTGGATCCACACACACATACTTGCTTCATTGTTAAATATTTGGCCTACATTATTCAATAGAAATAGATTCACTTGAGAGAGACTAATTTTGAAATATTAATTGTACATTCAATATTCATTTAAAAACAAACTTTGACATGTGTAGATAAAATGGCTAAAATGAATATTTTTTTAAAAAAACTTGAATCACTGTGAGAAAATATTAGAAAAGCCTCAGATCATTTTGAACTTTGATAATTTTCTCCCCACATATGCCATAAATAACGTTCAGGCAAGAGATTTTAGTATCAGATAATGCAGTCACTTTATTAACTGAGATTGTAACATATGATCTGTGCTATTAAAGAATAGCCAGAATCATCATTTTTTTAAAAAAAGAAAATAATAACAGTCATAATGAAATTTCTGTTACAACGGGCATCAAGAGTACTGGCTGTTGCTCCAGGGCGTGACAAAAGGTAAGATACTAATTTTGATTTCCATTATTCTATTCATAACTTGAAGAAAATGAGTAATATCAATGTGCTATTTTATATGTTGGTGGTTTATGTTCCCTCAGAATGCCATTCAGGATTTTTCTTTCCCTACTTCCTCCTCCTCCTCCCCCTCTTCCTCCCCCTCCTCCCCCCCCCCTCCTCCTCCTCCTCCTCCTCCTCCTCCTCCTCCTCCTCCTCCTCCTCTCTTCTTCTTCTTCTTCTTCTTCTTCTTCTTCTTCTTCTTCTTCTTCTTCTTCTTCTGTTATGTAATGGAAAGAATGAAATACACTTGAAACAAGTGTGTTTTAAAAATGAAAAAATATGAATCTACAAATATTAATATAGTAAAACTTCATAACTTTAAAAAAATCATTTCTACTGGTATTGTATACCAGATAGCTGAATTGCATAATATGAAATGTCAGTTTTATTCCTTGAAAATTTACATAATACTGAAATCACTTTGCAATGAATAGCATTTGAAATGACTGATTAAGCCTTAAAGCATTCAATATATATTTAGAATTGCTAGTGTATATATCAATCCTGTGCACTCATATCAAGGATTACACCTAAGTTTGAAAAAGCTTAGGTCTTAATGAAGTAGTATTTGTCCTGTGTTTGCAAATACTTAAGTGCAATGTCTTGTGATTTCATAATACTGAGCATCGTAACTTAATAATAAATGTTTGAATCACTAAGTGGTTTGATTCCTAAAGGCCAATTTAGAGCATAAATTGGGTTAAATTACATCTATGCACAAAGACTCCGTATTCAAAGGTTATCCTCAAAATCATTCCTACCAAATTAGCTTTCTCTGGGAAAAAGAAAAGCCTCCAAAATTCATTTTCACAGAATTTGGTTACACAGATTTGCATCTGTGGAAACAGATTTTCAATGCAAATGCACTGAAGTTTAATAGCAATTGAGTGTTGTTTTGTTCATATTATACGTTAGATGTGGCCCAATAAAAAACATTGAGTTGTGTTTTCTTCTGTTCTGATCTCTTTACAATGGTTAACTCTGTTGTTGTAGTGGCTTCTTTTTCTTTTTGAGTTTTATTGCACAAGGACTTAATTGTTCATAAGGTCAAATCAGTTTTTGCATTTTTAATTATCTTTAGTATTCATAGAAGTAAATTACCATTTATTTTCTGTCCTGAATATCCACAAGGGAACCATCAGTAAGCATGACACAAAATGGGATTTTTATCATGCTAATTAACTGTTACAATAAGAAACACTTAGAATAAGCATAGGCTTGCCTTTTATTGCCTGATAAGGGCATTTTAGCATGCTGGTGTCTTTCTGGGTGCATCTTCTTTTTATAAGAAAAATCAGCTCTAAAAGATTGCTGTACTCAGGTAAAGCAGTCAGGGAATAAATTTACAGCTGTCTTTCCAGATGGATCTTGCTAGTATAGTATTTAGGTGCTAAACATGTAATATATTAACATAGCATTCAGGATTGGACAAGAATGTGTGGAGTATCATCAGACTTTAATCACATTTCAGATAGATAGGTTCTAAGGTAAATAGCTAAGTAGACAGACAGACAGACAGACAGACAGACAGATAGATAGATAGATAGATATATGATGACTAGACAATAGATATAGATAGCTAGATGAATGGAATAGAATGCAATTGACCTTGTAGGTCATCCAGTCCAAGGCCCTGTTCAAGTAAAAGACCCTATACCATTTCTGACAGATTACTGTCAGTCTCTTCTTGAAAGCTTCCAGTGATGAAGCACCAACAACTTAAGAAGATAAGCTGTTCCATTGGTTGACTGTTCTCAATGTCAGAAAAGTTCTCATATCTAGGTTGAAGCTCTTCTTCATCAGTTTCTATCCATTATTCCTTGCCTGGCCGTCAGGTGCTTTAGAAAATAGGTTAACCCTACCCTCTCTGTGTCAGCCACTCAAATATTGGAACACTGCAATCAGGTCACACTGGTCCTTTCTCTTCACTAGACTAGCCATGTCCAGTTCATTCATTCATTTGTACGTACGTACGTACATACATACAGCGAGCCTTTGAGTCAGTCTTAAACTCTGCCATTTGCATGGAATCTCTAAAGTTTTCTTTATAAGGCCAGTGCCTCCTTCCTAAGACTAGAGAGAAGAACTGGCCCAAGGTCATCCAGCAGCTTTCATACCTAACAAGAACAGTACTAGAACTTTCCAGCTCTTTTATGCAGGAGATTATAAGATTCTGGATAGGAGGAAACTCTGCAGGGTAGCATTAAAAGACTACTGAATGGAAAATCACTTAAGGGAAACACTAACATTTGCCATATATATTTGTGCAACTTCTACTGATCAAGAAAGATACCATGGTCAAGGTTGAGAAGAATATTTCTATTCCATGTAGAAAAGCCATATAGTTATGTTCCCAAGCTTCAGATGAGATAAATACTATTAACAATGTCCTTTTCTATATTCTTCTATGAAAAATAAACATACTGGCACTGCAAGAAATAAATAATCATGCTAATTTTCTCCCAATGGGTTTGTTTGATTTTTGGCTTCTGGTCATCAGAGTAAATTATTTCATGTGTACCAGTTTTGTTTTGCTATCAATTAAATGTATTGTCAACTGTTATGTGCTGTAAAAAAAAAAAAGTTGAGCAACAATCATTTCATTAATAAATTAATAGCAATGTCTTCAAAGTAAACACAATTCCCATATCCCCTTCAATTTAAAATAATTAAATTAAGACCCTATTTTAAATCAGAAGCAGACAGAAATAAGTACACTGTAACATGATTGTACAATTAAAAATTGACTATCTCTTTTCTGCTAGATATAAAACAATGTTGAACTCTTTAAGAAAAGCTACATTTTCTTTCTGATAGTGAAAAGCCAGCATCAGGGGATTTCATGGGGGGTGGCTGCAGTATTGCTTTTTTAAAAGTCCAGATGACGATGTAACAGAGGTGGGTTCCTATTGGTTCAGACTGGTTCGTCCGAGCAGGTATAACTCGGCTGTCCATACCCCCAAACCTAAGGTTCTGCCATCTTGTTTTTTTGCTTATGTGCATAAGCAGAAGCAATTTTTTTTACTACTATTCATGCGCATGTAGCGCGCATCAAGCATGTGTGCATGCAAAGTGCGCCCATGCCCGAAGCGCATCCCTGAGCAAACCGGCAGTAGCAGAAGTCGGAATCCACCCCTGCACTGTAACCACACAAAGTACAAACGTTTCTTCTTCTTGTCCATGTGACCAACAGAAATGGATCTTTCTTTTTTTTAAAACTTTAGCTGAAAAGCTTTCCAAAATACTGATACGCCCTCAGAGAAATATCAACCTTTTCAGTTACTGCATGCATGAATCAAAGGAAGGAAATTGACATAAACTTTTTTTCCAACCTAAGTTTTTTTCTGGTTTTAATATTATATTGGTGTTCAAAGGTTGACGAGACGATTCATCTGCTGTTAAATATATATTTCACTGAACGAAAGCAGATTTGCATTGAATGAACAAATTCTTTCAATCGTTATTTAAAGAGACAGGTGTTCCTAAAATTTCAGGAGAAATAATTGCTTTCTTCCAGCTGTCTCTTTTTGAAAGCATGCATTTTATGCAGTAGAATTTCACTAAGAAATATCAGTTATTATTTTGGAAAGTTCACTGGCAATCATTTCTATTCACTGCTTTGCTATACATGGTAAATATTATGCTGTATTATTTTTTAAAAAATTACAATCCGGTTATGCAGTCGTGAATAAATACAACTGTAAAACAAAAACAATGCAGGGAACACTCTGTTTATTATACATTTATGCAACTTTTAAATATACATATCCATTAGAATCTTATTAAAGGAAATAGAATATCCTTTTTTCACTTCCAAATAAATTTCCACATTTGAATGTAGTGGAATGGCTACTTTCTTGAAGCTTAAATATAGGGATTTGTTATGACTATAAAGCTATTTGTCTAATAATCTTCCCGATAGCACTATCCTGTCGGTTTCAAAAATCCATCACAGCAGGTGGTGTCCAAAATGTCTGTCTGTCTTACGCAGAGTTTATTTGGCTTTTATAAGTTTTAAGAAGCAAAGCAAAAGCAGGGGTAGCAACAGCATCTTATTGGTACATTCTACTTGTCCATCCCAGCCAGAGTAGAATCTTCACATATCTAAAAGTTTCTGGTACTACCTGGTTCTAATAAACAGTTGAGGTCATCGGTCACTGAGATCATGGAGGCTTGCTGAGCATGTCTGTATGTAACCTTTCCTCTCTACCTACATCTGGTTCTGCTAATTAGGTGAGCTCATAGTTATTCAAGGTAACCAGCTACTGAGATCATGGCATTTTACTGCACATGTCTTTACGTAACCTTTCCTCTCATTCCTACACTGTCCTGATTTGATTTTCAGATGAATCTAAGACTGGGGGATGTGTGAGTGACTTCTGCTTCAAGTATTGATTTTCTTGCAGTTTTTTCAGTGCTAGCACCTCAGAGATTTTCAGGGGACATGATCTTATTTGACTGATATTTTTAAAAAGTCGGTTTGGTTCTCTCGTTTTATTTCTATAATGCTGGTTATTAGGGTATTCTTCAGTTTCTGTAGCTAATAGAGTAACATATCTGTATCTCAGAATACTTCTTTCACCAGCTTCCAATTCTTCCAGACTAACTGGAATACCCATGCTGGATACCCATGCTTCGCTACGAAACCATGTGATCGGGCCAGCTCTCAGGATGGATGAGTTAGGTGCTGGCACGCCCATATAAGGAAACTGACAGTTGGGACAGAGTTCCTTTCAGGTGGGGAGGGGGAGTAGAATGGGTATAGTATTATACGGGTAAAGGTTGAGCAGGTATGATAATAGAAAGTAGCCTTGTCTGACTTTCCAGTGATAAACTATTTAGTGCTACAAATCTGTTCTTGTTGTGACTTCCTAATTATTTGAAAGATTTCCTGTCAAAGAAACATTTATGATACTTATGAAGTCTTGAATAATCAGCATAATCACAAGCTCTTAGGAGTAATCTGTAAAACAATAGCAGAACTCTTTGGTATTTTCTCACAGTTTCCATATATTTTTTTTTACATCCTTTCTTTTTTATCATATCAGGAGAAGCCCATTTTTGGTTTAATGTATGAATTTAGTGTTTGTGTGTGTGTTTATATGGAATCCCATCTACTTTATATTTTACTATGGAATACCTCTTATTATTGCTCTGAATATAATACAACTTGCTTTCTTTCAGTCCAAGTAAACATTTCACTGCATTCAGTTACAGTTTCACTCACTAGCAAGAATTTTTGTATAACATGATAATCTCCCTCAAAACGTTCAAAACGTTCATGGCTTTCATGAACATTTTGAGGGAATTTTTTTGTACTGAATTGTCCTTATTTGTAGGATAACTCAAGCATGTATGCTTGCCCTGTGTTCTTTTCCAGCCTCTGAAGGAAAACATCATCAACAAGAAAATTTATGAATTTCTGGGAAGAGTCATCCTTAAGAGAATGTTTCACAACAGATGTCAGGATAATAAGAGGCTCTAATGCTACCACTCTCTTTCTTTCTGAAAGATCACTAATTTGCTTTGGGCAAACATTATATCTGCATTGGGGTTTCAAAAATGAACAGCATCAGCAATATTCTTTTTATTCTACCTTCCATTTGTTTTAGAAGCTATTGACACTTTTTCAGCAAATTCATTCACTTTGATTTCTATAAAGATAATGGATATTTTTTTTAACACAGTGCAATTCTTCTTCCCTTTCTGTTGCTTATCTTCTGTTGAATTAGTTGTATTCTGTAATTATAATGTCCCATTCATGAAGATCCTCTCAACATTTACAATTATACTTACTAAAACATATTACCTCTCTGTAGTAATGATTCAAACTCATCTTTCTTTTTCCCAGGTAATTACTCTTCATGATTGTTCACTAAGTAGTTTAATAAGGTGCAGAACAATTACTACTCCCATTTACTCTAGTGGTACCGAAGCATGTATCTGAAGTTTCTACTTCTGAGTTTCTGACATATCATATCTGACAAGCTTTAGCCACACACATGATTCCCAACTTTTCTGGACTTGCATTCCATCTTGTTCCAGCTGTCTATGACTCCAGAAGCAAAATATCTTACATTGAAGCCATTTTTAACCATCAGTTTATCTACACCATTTGGAACAAGGGGATGACCCCCTTCCCTGTCTAGAATAATGGATATGAACATGATCTAAACTTTCAGGTTCTTCAGCTTTTTCCTTTCAATGTCTAGCTTCATGCAATGCCATTTGTGCCTGCATAGATGAGTAAAAGGAGATAACTGTCAGTAAATTTGAAGAGTCTGGACAACTGATCCATCATTCCATTAACTGATTTTCCTTGAATCGTTATGGAATATTTCGTGATCAGTGGGTTAAGCTGCTGTATATTCTTTTCTTTAAAAAAAGCCACCAGCAATGATAACTGTCATCTTTGTTGTCTTCCAGATAGCAGTTGCACACCTTTTGCTCCTCAGAGCTCCAGCCTCTTATCTTCTGTTCAACCCAAAGTTTTGTTTCTTTTTGGACAATCGAGAACCTATTTCTTTTGCTACAGCTTATTACAGAGTGTTCAGTGGTGCAGAATCTCTTCTAAATCTCTGTTGGTTTTACCCATCAAGTTTGCTCCTTTTTTATTTTCTTGGGAAATATTATTTTTAACCTTTGGCTGTAGTGCCTCATTCATTTGGTCTAATAAATCTTTGTCTTTTTCTTTCAGCTAAGGTTGGACATTTTCAAGCCACTTTTGCTGTTGTTGTTTTTTTAAACTGTTATAGATTTGCCCTTGCTGCCAATATCAGGCTGTTTTTTATTGTTATTTTTTGGCTTTAGTTTAGTGTGTCAACCTTGCCATTTTCCTTGTGTGTCCAATCATGCTTGCCCAATAAAGAATTCTATTCTATTCCATTCAATTCCATTTTATTGGTCAATGTGCAGTGCATGCTCTGGCAACTGTGTTTGGGTGAATTTAGACCAAGAGGGTGGGCAACTTCTGGGTCCCTTCAATTAAATAGTGTCACTTTCCTGGGTTCAAGAAACATACCTTAGACTAAGAATAACTTTATTGTTACTTTAAATGTACACTAATCGGTATACATTAAAAGGAAATTTCATTGCATACAGCTCTCAAAGGGTCACTACTCCAATACACACTACATAAACATGACAAAAATATGAATAAATAAATAAAAGATTATACATATACCCACATATATTATTATATGACACAGAAAAAACATCACAGACTAGTTTAGATGTATACATGTACATGGTGACAAAAACATCTCTTGTGAGTTTACCAGATGATTGGCATAGGGAACAAATCTGTTACAGAATCTGGTAGTCCTGCTAGAAATACCAAAGTGGGTGTGTAGGGTCTCTAACAATGCTTTGAGCTCTACGCACATTAAACACCTTCTTTGTCATGGTGCCTGGTCTCTGAAATGAAATTCCCACTGAAATCTTGGTAGCTGCCACTGTGAAGGTGTTCCAGAGGGCTTTAAGCAAAGAATAACTACATATGGCATTCATATCTCAAATAAGATTTATCAGACTAGAACATAATGGGATAAATAATATTATTAGGTAGGGAATCATGAGGAAAATATATGTAATCACATAATCTCCTCACAGACACTTTTATAACTTAAAATGTTATATAATTAAGAGGCAGTGAAACTTGAATAAAAATATTTTCAGTACCTGGATTTGCAACACTGGAATAAGTAAATTTTATTCTTTTACAAATTTTTGATCTGCTGTTCTCAAAAAATGAGGTTTATTAATCTTTACCTTTGGCATTATTTTCCATAATATCCTAATTTATTCTTTATATATAATTCAATACAATTCAATTTGTATTAATTCAGTCAATAATTAATTTAATCATAGCTATATATCATTATATCATTTGGTGTATTTTTGTTGCCTATTATAAAAATTATTTTATTATGATTTTATTATGATGAAATCCTACTTAGCGCATATATATATATATATATATATATATATATATATATATATATATATATATATATATATATATATATATATATATATATATATATATATATATATGTTTGTGTGTGTGTGTGTGTGTGTGTGTGTGTGTGTTTTCTCTGAGGTTTTCGTGGGTGTTAGTATGTAGGTCTCTAGTTATTCGGGTTTTTTCCCGCGTAAAATTGGAGATGTCTTGGCGACGTTTCGACAAAGTCTCATTCGTCATCTTCAGGCTACTTCAGGCTTGGTGCTTCCAGGAGCAATGTGAGATCTCAGCTGTTTCTTCCTTTTAACTGCCAGTGGGCTCACACCCAATCAGTTCATACCCCCACTATGTATGTATGTATGTATGTATGTATGTATGTATGTATGTATGTACATATATGTATATGTATATGTATATGCATATACATATACATACATACATACATATATACATACACACATACATACATACATACACACACATTATTATCCCACTCACTATAGAAATTTATAATTATTTTATTGTCTTCCTGATATTTTAAATAATTCACCTTCTTAAGCACATACATAAAATTGTGCTGAAATGGACCAATATCTCACTGGTTACTATGAAGGGAATTAAGAGTTTATGCCTATTTCAAGGAAACAATCACAAATCATCCAATACTGTCATACTTTATCCTTGTTCCTATGCAAGGAATGGATGTCTTGTAGCTGAGATTACACTTACTCATTAACTCTATTGAAGGAGCATGGCACGAAACATCCTTTATTTTACTTTACAACTGAAGCTATGAATAGAGAGTCTGCAGAGCATAAACTCTTTTGTCTGTCTTTTATTCTAGTATGATACAAAACAAAACTTATCTATTAGGATTCTTCAGAGATTCTTTGTAGAAAGCCAATTTTAGCCAATAATTGTAGACCAAGGTCTCACATACCTTGGAGGCTAGCTCACTTTCTAAGCACAAAGAAGAACACACACACAGGGCACTGAGGAATGCAGAGTATGCTTCTGAGGAATTGTGACTTTATGTGCATTAGAGATCTTAGCTCTTTTAAATAGACCTGAAACTGGGGACTGGAATTTGCTTGATTTCTCTTTACTTTTTTGAGAAGAGACTGAGAGCTTTTAAAATAAATTTAAATTAATTAAGCTCTATACTTTGGTTATTTGGTCTGCAAATCTTGTGTGCAGTTTCTGAAGATGTCCCTGCTACCTAACATGAGATACTTATGATAATTATCTCTATCCATCCATCCATCCATCCATCCATCTATCTATCCATCCAGGGGCACGTATTCAGCCAGTTCGGACTGGTTCAGGTGAACCGGTAGTTCCAGTGAGCAATTGACCCTGCCCCCCACCCCTGTCCTACATTTCCCTGTTTGTTAGTTAAGCTGATTCGCAAAGTGCATGCTCACAGAACCACTTGTTAAACCAGTTGCATTCCACCATTCTATATCTATCTATCTATCTATCTATCTATCTATCTATCTATCTATCTATCTATCTATCTATCTATCTATCTATCGCATCATATTTTTGAATTGCTCATCTTCTTCAAAGGAACCCTTAGGCTGCCTGTTCTTAATTCAAACGATGGATCCCCTAAGCCTATTTTCCTTTGACAAAGGTGTAAGGAAAAAACTTACTCAAACCCCAACTAAGAATGATTTTTTTTCTGTCCAAGCATGTATTTCTTTTCCACTTAAAAAAAGAATGCTAAAGCAAATTCTTTCATGCAATTGCATGAGTAATGGTAAAGATGTAGGTAAATATTATTTCTCTACCTGGCAGTAATTTTGCCTGCCTGTGGTTTTCTTCAACTTTAAAACCAAGGTTTGCTTTATTCAAAATGTTTAGCTGTAGCACAGAAGAATTCAGTGCTATATTTCTAATGTATGCCTCATTTGCTTGATGCTGTAAATGAACTATTGGAAGGTTATAATTTAAACATTCACTGTCACTGAATAAATGGACAGATTCTTGCTAAGAATAGCTATTTTCTCAGATTGTTTAAAAAATAGAAAATAACAGTAATTGAGTGTTCTTCCACTTTCGTGATTTTAGTTCAGTACTTTTGAATCTGGTGATCTACTCTCCTAATTGAATGTAGCAGAAGTGTTTGCATTTAAGTTTTGTACCACTATAAGAATTTTCTTAGAATGTATTGTTTTGTTGGCATAGTTGATTTTTGCCATTCCTTTAAATCTTCCTTTTTATTTAGTTTTTTAAAAATCTCATCAGAAACTCATTTATAGTCTGTATTGTGCATTATATGAATATTCATATGACATTTAATACTTCATCTCCCTTAATTTGCAGCACTTCACAGACCAATTTTTAAAGATATGTCAGTATTATATGTTTAGATCAAATTTCTGTTTCTTACAATCTTTGGGACCAATATACTCTAAATCAGTTTTTCTTTAAGTTGTATAGACTTCAACTCCCAGAATTCCCCAAGTAAGCCATGAGAATTGAAGTCACACATCTAAAGTTGCCAAGTTTGAGAAACACTGTTCTAAATGAAAACCATGCTATAAAAACAGTTTCCTTCCCCCATTTGAACAATGAGAAAGATTAAAACTTGTAAAAATGACCCCCCTCTCTCTCACATACACAAACACAAACACACACACACACACACACACACACACACACAAAATAGATATTCCCAAATAAGAAAAGAACAAAGGTAAAGACACCCATATGATGATGATGATGATGGTGGTGGTGGTGATGATGATGATGATAATGATGATGATGATAATGATGATGATGATGATTATGATGATGATGTTAATCTTTGGTGAGATTTACAGTCTTTGGGGCTGGTTGGTAGCTCAACAGCTTGAGTCCTAACCAAGGACCTATGAACTGTTAAGATAACGTCGGAGGATATAAGCTGTTCCACATAGGATGGTTTTTTGTAGAATCAGAATGTTCAAGTCTGATAAACTTAAAATTTCCAAATAGCAAGGTAGCCCTTTAGGTATTGCTCCAATTACAATCAGGACAACACACAATTTCTTTTTCCACAGTTCCTCAACTTCAATTTGCAAGTTCCGGTACTTTTTTATTTATTTTTCTTGCTGTTTATCTTCTATTCATGCATCTCCATATTTCAATGTCAATGACCCCCCCCCTTCTCTCTCTCTCACACACACACACATACACACACACAGAGAGAGAGAGATTCCCAAATAAGAAAAGAACAAAGGTGAAGACACACATCATCATCATCATCATCATCATCATCATCATCATCATCATCATCATCATCACATTATAAAAGGTTCAGTAGATGCTCTGAGGGTTGAAATGGAATCAATTATTTTGTCAGAAAGCTAGAGCAGCCTTATTTAAAATAAAAGCAATGAAAAAAAAATGTTAGCTCTGAATCATGCTCATTTTCTTTGAAAATGTACTATGAACCATTTTTATTATCGCTCATTCTTATTTTTAACAGTGAAAACAGGAAAAAAATTATATGTTTTTATCACTTTTCATGAAACCACTCAAATACATTGAAACAATTATATACTATACTTATGCTACAAAATCAACTTTCAAACAAAATGTTGGTCATTTTACCATTTATTATTTTAGGTTATTATTTCTATTTCTATGCAAGCTTAGGCAAAATAAATTCTCTACTTGAGATATTTGTTCTTGTCAGGGGTGGAGGGCCTGGAGTTAAGTTGTGAATTTGTTCATTGGGGTCACATGTTGGCCAAGTGTCATATCCTACCACTTTTCTGGTATGACCATTCTAGAATTGGAGACCTCCGAAGACAATTCTACTATTGACCAAGGCATGTGGATTGATGGCAATGAAGGGGAGACCTTATCTCATCAACAAAAGGAACCAAGAATTGGGACTCAGGTGTAGATCAAATGAAATGAAATAAAATTATTTTATTACATCCATAAGGTATACATCACTGATGACAAACTAGGAAAGGTTAGAACAGCAATTTTGTCAACAAAGCTGCTTAGCTGGAGCTAAACTTCATTGAAGCAAAACATATCCTATGCTTCATACTGGATAGCTCCTCTGCTAACCTGAATGGTTTATTTTTGATCTATAGAATACTTTGGTAAAGTGGATTTGCTCACATGGATTGGTAGCAAAAGGATTTTCAGATGAAGGTGAAGGACTTAATCTGGTTTTTAATCTTCTTCAACCCATGGATTTATGGATTAGGACTGTGCTCTTAACTAAATATATTCTTAACCTACTTCCTTGCTTATATCTGATTTCCTATAACTTGATATCATGAAAACCATTGCATTTATCAGAGAGCAGAAAAATGCAGTTAGTTTTATGAAACTGAATAAAGTACAAAGAATAGAATTATTACCTTCTTTCTGCTTCATCAGTGATGTGTGTCATCTCTTCCTACTATCAGTAATTCAAATAAACTCCATTGAAAATCAAAATTATCACCTCAGTTAATTCAAAAGTAGATATGACAGAATACTTAAGTATAGGTATAATGCAATTTACACAGCTATATAGTGTAGAATAGAATATTTAAGATATATTAAATCTAAATACAGAGTTTTAACTTCAAGAGGACAGCAGAGTCAACTTTACTAAGCAATTAAAGATAACATTGCAGTAGTTAGAGAATAGAAATGAAGTAAACATAAATATAGTATCTCAGAAGTACTTTCATTTTTCCAAGTTATACAGAATTGCAAGGCTATTGTTTTAACAAACTTTCCAAACATGTTACCATGTAAAAGTGAAAGAGTGAAGATTAGCTCTGGCACGATTCCACACTCAGGAAGACAAATCCTCTGGTCTGGTGACTGACTCGGATTGGATCATGCAACATTTAAAAATTCAAAATTTAGATACAGAGTCTCAATAATTTGTCAAGTGTCAATCATTGAGAAAAAGTATTGCTGAAGAGATTTGAAAAATGGAATTACTGCCTCTCATTTTGAATGGCCCATGATTCTCTTCCAATAACTCCATCAACCAACTTTTATTTTTGGTTTCAATAATTATATTTCTATATGTTTCTAAGGCTCTTTATACATATATCTCATGTACTTTTTTTCTATTTTTACATTGCTCCCTTGCCTTGACATGTTGATCAGATGACACTCATTTATGAAGAAGCTCTAAATTGAAAGAGGCACTAATTGCATTCTCTTCTGCTTGCCATGCACTCTCCAAAGCGTACTTTGATAATTGCTCACCCACTCATTGCTTTTTTTAAAGCTATGAGTTGCATCTTAAACAGAATTATTTCCTTTCTGTACAAAGTAATTAGCACCTTGAAAGAGTATCCCATCTTCTTTGTACATCTTGCTTAACATCTATATGTTTACTCAAAAGTAAATTATACTGGATTCAGTGAATTTCCATATTATGTTTCCATAGGATTATAGAATCACTTAAGACAGCAGTCCCCAATCTTTGTGGATTGGTGGCCCAGTCGGGGGGGGGGGGAGGGAGGAATCAGGTCATGTTAGTGGAAGGCCGGTGGGGCAGCATGCATGTGTAACTTAGGTAGAGACTGCCGTGTACAAGCATGTGAGCAAGTTTAACTGCATGCACATGTACATGTGCACTGACCTGCCACTCACACAAATCAAGTTGCATGCATGCATACCAGCCCATAGCTCATAGGGCCCAGTTTGGAATATGCCATGGCCTAGTAATGGGCTGCGGCCTGGGGATTGAGACCCTTGATTTAAGACATCCACAATCAATATATTAATTTTTTTCATAATGAAACGTAATTTTCATTGTATTGTGATTCTTCTCAAGTCTTTGGAGAACAATTACTCTTAAAAAGATGGTAGTGAGACTCTATGAGTGCTGACCTTATATTTTTCAGTGTTCCCATTAACAGCTACAATGGGATGATGAATTAGGAGTGGATCTTATGTATTGTTACAGTATTTCCATCAGTTAACCATACAATCAATTTAGCAGAAACTTGAGACGGGTGGAAAGCGTTAAGCAGCCCTCAACCACAAATGAGTATAGAGCTATTAATTACTTCTTTGCTGTTTATCATAGTCATTAGAGACCTCCATATCCACTTCCCAGGTAAAACCATCTGTCATCAGACTTCTGAAATCACACTTTCTATTTACACACATAGACAAATATCATGAGTTAAGTGATCACATGATCATATCATTTTTCATATAAAGAAAGATGTATCATTGACATAGCTCTTGAATTACCTGATGTTATTTAAGGAGCTGAACAGATTAGAAGTTGAACCTTACTTCAGCAATGTTAAAGACCTAACACTTGCAAACATCTCTGAAACTTTACAAAGTTTTAGGGCCCTACAGTAGATTATGTGTTTTAGGGTCCTATGGTAGATAATATGATTGTTTTCAAAAAATTAATACAACCATGATGGTAATTCCCAAACACGCTATATGTGATAACTACTTTATCTTTCTTATAATTCTTTCCTCATTTGACAGTCTAATCTTGAAATAATTTTCATCAATAATTTCAAGATCTATAAAAGGAGATGCCCTCCTAATAGAAAACAATAATAGTAATAATAGCAACTAGCAACAATTACAACAATCAATACATTGTAAATAAACAAAAGAGAAATCCAAATCAAAACAATATTTGGTGTGATCACCATTTGCCTTCAAAACAACATCACTTCTTCGTGGTACATTTGCACATAGTTGCCAAGATTTCTTCAAGATTGTTCCAAATTTCTTAGTGTACTAACCACAGCTCTTCTGTGGATGTAAGCACAGTGGTATCTAGGTTGGCCTAAAGAAACTAGATATTCCAAAAATAGAAGTTCAGGATATCTGGAAGTCACCAGATTGGAAAAAAAAATCAATTGACTCTTGCTTGTTTATTGATGAATGAAAGAATAAATGAAAATCTAACAGTGCCAAAGCTACATGGGTTCAACATGGATTGAATTGTTTCAATATAGGCAATTGCATATGTTCCTGAAGAAATAAGTGACTTCATGGGACATTATAATATGCCCTTTGCAATTTATCTTTTTACCAGGGATACTGTACTAATGTAGAAATGGAAAAAAAAGACTACTTTGTTCTCATTATAGTGCAAACAGAAGATTTGAATATATGAAATCTGATCTCAAAGGGACCTTATGTGCTATGTTAATTCAGAGTTGTATAAAAGAATGTATGAAAAATATAAAAACAAGCATTACCTAAGTCTCAACTGGGAGTATAGCTTATCATAGAATAGCAAACAAGAGAAACTATTTAGAAATAAGGTATATCTGTCCAGAAAATGGGAGAAAATAACAAATGATTAAAAAATTCCAAGTATAAACAATTATATTTGCTTGTAATCACAGAGTATTTTATAAGCTTCATGTAAAATGTTTTTTTTTTAATGTCAGTTTCAATATTTACTTACTCAGATGACTAATGGATCTATCATTTAGAAAAATGATTAGCTATAATAAAAACAGTTTAAGCAAGAATGGGGAAAAGATCTACTCTCAGGAGCAGATAAATAGTAGAACAGTTATGTACGGTATATGGAAATGTGAAATCCCTTTTGCTGGTTAAGTAACTGCTTTTTAGACCCAGAATGATATTTTGATTAATCAGGAAGGCCAAAAGTAAATTTGGTGCTATTTTGCATTCATTTTTTAAAACAAGGTCAGGATGAATGGGTGAAATAATAGTTGTGCTTTCATTAGTCAGGTCTGTATCTTTCTTTCTCTCTTCTCTTTCTTTCTCTCTATCCCTCTCTCTCCTTCTGTTTCTCTGCTTCATACATACACACATACAGTATATGTGATCACAAAAATGAACCTTCAAATTTCGGGAAAGAAAAAAGGAGTACAGAGAGAAATCCATGAAATAATGGTGGATGACTGTCAAAAGAGGAGGCAGATTTACTTCCATTAGCCTTTTAAAGGACTATCTGAATATTCAAGACATCTATTTGCCATAACAGCTCATTCGGTATTCAGTATAGCTTAATTGCCAAATGGCAAATATAGGAGGGAATGTCTATCTCCCTATAGTTCAGAAATTCTACTAATTGATTATTTTGGATTCAGAGAAATCAAATCTATAGTTTTTACCCTGCTATAGCAAGGATATTTAATGTTGTTATGTCACTGACCCATGCTATCATGTACTACAATCATTTATTTGATGAGAAAGGAGATGTACCAAAGTTACTACTATGGTATTCTATTCTGTCCTGCAGACTCTACTTTTCTAGCAAAGATGCCTCAGTAGCGATTCTCATCCATGTGCTGGCTTATATTTAGCTATGTATTGTGAAGTTACTGGATTGAATCTGTAAAGTTTGAGTATTTTTACTCCTTATATTCTTCACTTAAAAGACAGATAATACTATCAAAATAGTTCATAGTAATTTAAAATGTAAAACATTTATACAGCTTATATAGCTATTAATGATTTAAACAAATTTTCTACTAACTATCATTTATAGTTTAATTTTTAGGACACAATCTTAATGGAAGACTTTAAAGAGTATTTTGCATACCAATGAAAATTCAAAATATTTTTGTACATTTATGTATTTAATGTTCAAAAATCCATTTAATAATTTTACTAATTACATTTCTTATATTTAAAATGAGGAACAAATGTGCTCTTTCTACTTATTAAAGAAAAATGTGATGAAGGGGAGTTAAAATGCATTAATGTGAAATCTTGGAATATTAATGCACAAATCTTTTTAATACAGTACAAAATAATATTAACATTTTGATCATTTGGTAAATTAATTGATATAGTTGTTCTTAAAGACATTTAAACATCCTTAGTGATATAGTTAGACATTATACTGATTCATACATGATGGCCAAGCAATTTTATTTAAGTTTCAAAAGAAAAGATTTACAATGAATGAACAGCTTGCTCAGTTCCATTTCTTGGTGACAAGACATGCAAGAGAGATGTCTCAATTTTGAAAGGAAAATACTTTAACCTTAGACTGACTACCCCTCACCCCATTCCTAAGAGGTCTTTAAGGGGCATGCATAAGCGCACCAGTGTCCCTACCGTCCCAGTCCTAATATTCCTTTGTATTCGTATTCATTTCATGTATTCGTAATCATGTTTATACTTCTGTTACCTAATTCACGCTTGATGAAATAAAATAATAAATAAATAAATAAATAAATAAATAAATAGATTTTAGAACTATTTATACAGGTGAGTTTCAACCCATAGTTTGTAAACACACACACACACACACACACACACACACACACACACACACACACACACAACCTATGGCTTGAAATTGACATGTTGCTATTTAAAATAAGCCATTCCCCTTCTCTTCCAGCCCCCTCTTAGGTTTGACTTTCAGAAGCAAGACAATAAGCTTTCATGATGGTAAAGAAGTTATCCATTCAGTTGTGTCTGACTCTAGGTCATGACATGAGTGTCAAACCTGCCGTGTCACGTTGCCATTGCATGATGTAACACAATGTTTTTTCCCTTTGTGGAGCTGAGGTGGGTCCCTGCATGTGACACATCCAGGCCCCGGGCTGCCAGTTTGACAGCCCTGCTCTAGGTGATTCTATAGGCCAGGCTTCTCCACATTTTCCAATCTTGCATTACTTCTGTGAGTTGTTCTATGCTCTGTCTGGGGTCAGCTTTGATGGTATCCAGCTATCATGTTCTTTGGCAGCCTGGTTACTTTTTATCGATAACTCTTCCAAACATATATGAAAAGCTTTCATAACAAGTCCTGTAAAATCTGCAAACCTATCTCTGCACCAATGCAGTACCGGGGGGGGGGGGAGTGAGCACATTTGGGAATTTGCTGGCTGATGGAGATTAGAAGGGGAGTAGAAAAACTTGAAGAGATAAAATAACTTGGGATCTCGTTACAGTTCCTCTTGATTTTAAGGCACATTTCAGTAGGCACCAATAGTTTATTCTGAAGCCTGGAAAAAGGGCAGAATGGCAAACATTTCTACCATAATGATGGATGCTATGAGAAAACAAAATCCCAGTGAGATGTGATTTTTTTTCCCCTTCCCAGGCTGAAAAATTCTGAGAAATACATATAATATATGAAATAATCTTTTTTATTTTCCCTGGAAGATTATATAGTAAGAATAAGATACTTTAGAATAGAATAGAATAGCATAGAATAACAGAGTTGGAAGGGACCTTGGAGGGCCTCTAGTCCAACCCCCTGCTTAGGCAGGAAACCCTATACCGTTCCAGACAAATGGTTATCCAATATCTTCTTAAAGACTTCCAGGGTTGGGACATTCACAACTTCTGGAGGCAAGTTGTTCCACTGATTAATTGTTCTAACTGTCAAGAAATTTCTCCTCAGTTCTGAGTTGCTTCTCTCCTTGATTAGTTTCCACCCATTGCTTCTTGTCCTACCCTCAGGTGCTTTGGAGAATAACTTGATTCCCTCTTCTTTATGGGATAAAGAAGATATCCCATAAAGATATGAGATATTGGAACACTGCTGTCATGTCTCCCCTGGATGCATTATTCCAAGTGTGGCCTTACCAAGGCATTATAAAGTGGTATTAACCCTTCATGTGATCTTAATTCTATTCCCCACTTAATACGCAATGGTTGTCTCCTTCAAGTGATTTCCTTTTATGTGCATGAACATATGAATATGTTTGAGACGTTCAACATATCAGATATCTAATATTTTTAAATATTGCTCAGACAACTTTGCTCTTATGTAATATTGGCATCCACAAGGACATGTCTGTACTTTAAATGAAAAGTTCTGGTTAGGAAAAAAAAAACAGGATGAGTTTGCATCTTGAAGACCCATATGAGCAAGCATAATATGCTTATAGTCCTTTAGGAGCCTGGTTTACAAAGTTCTTCTTTCCTATTTCTGAATTAACAGAACTGAAGATGTCTTCACTGAAATATTTTATTATCCTCCCTGTCTCTTAGTAACACTCATGTTTGTTCTTGATACTGTATAAAATGGCTATGAAATTGTCAAAGCTACTTTTTGGACAATGACTATGATCTTTGTCTCAAGAGATGCATTTGCACCAAGCATGCACATAATCCGCTCATGGTTAACATTCAGGGGTGGGTTGCTGTTGATGCACACGCACAGAACAATTTACAGTGAACTGCGCACGTACACTCACTAAAATTCAAAATGGCGGCAGCCAAGCGGCAGTGAGGGAACCAGTTTGGGGGTGCGGCAGGCTGTGTCTCTACCAGTTCTGCGACCCAGGCCCGAATTCTACTACTGGTTCGGCCAAACTGGGCCAAACCGGCAGAAACCCACCTCTGTTATCATTAGATCTTTTGGCAAACACTGAATTTTTTTCCTATAATTCTAATATTGTCCTCTATAAGCACTTTTTAAACTCTAATTCATAAATGTTCCATTTGGCCATAAAAAGAAAGAACACGGAAAACTTTAATGTCTTTCTTATTACCTGCAGCTATGCTTTGTTGTTTCAAAACACATTTTTGTTGTTTTCTGTTTTATTTTTAATAGTCTATATTTCTTCTAAGCCTAGCAACTTTTACTAGTGAAGCATCTTTCTCTTGAAAGAAGAAAACCAACTTTATTGTGGTATATATGGAAGACAACTCTCACCCATCTTGTTAATGCCATTGTTGCTCTCTCACTGATAAATTGGAATTTGTATGACAATGCTGTATGGAAAGATGCTGTTATTCATCATAAATGAAGAATAACTAATAATGAATTAGAACAAGGTTGCCAGGAAAGGGAAGAATAAAAAAGAACAAATTGCAATAATGTAATTTGTACATTGGAAGATAACTTTTTGCCATCAACTTATATAATTGTAGAATATTTCCCATTAAACAGAGCCTACATTAAAGAACATTAGATTTTTAACAAGAAAGATAAAGTTTAATTCACTTCATTGCCTCTTGAATTTAAGATTAATCTACTCCTATTCTAAAATAGATGGATGGGTGCTAACAAAACACCCAGCTAACAAAACGGTCACGATCCTGACTATAATCTTTCGGAAGTTATAAATGTCCTCTCAAGAGAATATTCCAACCTCTATATTCTTCTCTAGTTTATTTGAAAACTATACTTGACATGAATACAGAAAGAACTTAACCCCCCCCCCTTTCCATTCAATCATATCCAATTCTTGGAGATCAACAAGACAAGTCCCGCAACTTTCTTGGCAAGGTTTTCCTGAAGTGGTTTGCCATTGCCTTCTTTCTAGAGCTGATTGAAAGTGACTGGCCCAAGATCATCCAGCTAAATTTTTGCCTAAGGCAGGACTAGAAGCCACAGGTCTTCCAGTTTCTAACCTGATGCATTTCTTAGGCATTACATAAAAGTGGCTCTCAATTTACTTTTCTCAGTTCTCATTCTCTTTTACTTTGCTCCAAACCCACATAAGTGACTGATTCCTCCTGGCAACTGGAATTCTACACCTACTTTTCTTGGCCATATGAAGCCATCAAAGAGATGCTTCTGGGTTTGACAACTGATTCTGAGTAACCTCCTATAATGATGAAGAATGCCAAATCATCCCGAGACCCCTCTTGGTCTTAGAGCCGCCTTCTATCTATAGATTTTTCCAATTTAAAAATAGATCAAATGCAAAAATTGTAGTTTATGAAGATCGTTTCAGAAAGGAGTCTTTTCCCTCCAAAATATTATTTTTGTTTAATTATGTTTTGAAATGTTCTCTGTAAAACACATTCCCAAATAACTGCTTGCAATCTCCATAAAATATTTCATTCTTGGCTTAAGACATATAAGGATTCATCTTTTATTCATGAATGAAGAAAGCCTATAAAACTAAAGGGGAGGTAAGGAGGATTCTCCAAGAAGTTAATATACTGTTGGACACACTACCTGCAGATAGGAAAGATGGCTGCTTTCTGTTCCTGCCCCATACATGCAAAATACATGTAGTCATGGGGATTTAATAAATATGGATGACTGGGCTAAAAGAAAATCTTCCCATTCTCCCAAATAGCTTTGTACTTTAGTGCAGCATTTCCCAAGTCTAGATCATGACCTCAGGGTCAATAGATGGAGACTCAGTAGAGAATGTCTGCCCTGCAAGTTCTTTCTGAATAAACTTACCAGTGTGATACATCTGGTAGCCTTTTTATTTTTAACAGACTCTGTTCAGAGGAGGAAGAATCATGCCTGGAGAGCACACATTTTCTTTGCAAATTTTATACAGACTCTTGGTCTATAGAGAGAATTACATAACTTTAACCTTAAGCTGTCTACTGTTGACCTCTCCACATTCTTAAGAGGTCTGTAAGGAGGTGTACATAAGTACACCAGCATGCCCAACATCCCAGTCCTACTGTCCTCATTTATTTGTCCCCATTTCCTGTGTTTTTATTCATGTTTATTCTTATTCCTGTTATCTTGTACATGAGTGACGGACTAATTAACTAACTAACTAACTAACCAACCAACCAACCAAATGGATTGCAAGGAAATAAAAAGCAAGCCACATCGAAAATGGAAAAAGGGATTTACAAGAACTACAGTGTAAAGGAAAGAGAAGATGCCCAAAGAAATGTAGACTCTGTCAGTATTTTCCAACTTGTACTGTTGTAAAATATGGTTTACTGTGTGTAAGCTCATCTATGGAGAAGAGGATTCTCAATTTTTTAACCCAAATAACCATAAAAAATCTGTCAGTCTGAGATAATTTGCAGCTTGCATTTTTCATGGTATATTTTGGCGAAAAATGTGAGGATCTGCTTTTGTCACAAGTACTACAGGAAACGAGTGTTTTAAAAAAGTATTACTATACACATTATGATTATGAGTTCTAGTCCTGCCTTAGCCACAAAGTCAGCTGGGTGGCCCTGGGCCAATCATTTTATCTTAGCCCTAGGAAGGAGGCAATAGGAAGCCACTTCTGAAAAACCTTGCCAAGAAAACTTAGGGAGTTGTCCAAGCAGCCTCCAGGAATCAACACTGACTAGAAGGCATACCCAGACACAAGCCCACTGTTTGTAAAATGAAAGAATCTTTTTGGAGGGGGGGATTATACAAATTCATTTTAAGAAGCCACAGTATCACAAAATTTGAGAAGCCCTATTTAGGGTATAAATTACTGCTTTCAAATGAAGAATAGAAATAAAATCTGCCCCTTTGAAACATATTTGTATCTCCTTTAGGTATTCTGCCAAACATTTATCTGAGAGTGCTATTTGAATTGATGAGTTGGAAATGACATGAACATCTGGTTCGACTTAAAGCCAAGAGGAAACCCGTAACATAGAGCTGCTAAAACATATTCTAAAACATTTGTTGCTAAATGTTAGATCCATAGCTTGGAATTTGTCCAACTAAGAAATGGGCATCATGTTAATTCAGGTAAAATTTGTTTGAGGTCCAGAATGAAAGTAAATCTAATGTGATCACAGTATATCAGATGCAAAGCAATAGAATTTTACTCTGCCTTAACATATTCCCTTAAGAATACATGAGATGTTGTATTTTAGTTGTATGATGTGAAGCCCTAATTATGGTGATGCAGGAAGATTAAAGCTTAATGATGTTACAGACACACTAGCCATTTTTTTGTGTAATGAACTGGATAACCCTAACCATACCCCTAACCTTAACCCTAACCCTAACCACCTATTAGAAATGGTATAGGGTCTTTTGTTTAACCGGGGCATTGGATTAGAAGACCTCCTAGGTATTTTTCAGCTCTATTCTGATTATCTGGGTGACTGTATATGTTTGTGTATTATTGTGTGTGTGTGTGTGTGTGTGTGTGTGTGTGTTCAGACCATTTGATTAGATGGACTGTAATACTAATAAATCATTGAAGTCACCAATTTACAGGATTACTAAGCACATTCTACACAAGGCCATGCTGGAAGAGAGTCTGGAAATTGCTATGTAATGCAACTTCCTGATTGTTAAGCGGAACAGCAAAATGGCCCCATTAGTTTTGAAAATCTTGTCCCAATTGGATTTGAGTTATATGGGCAATTTAAGATGCTGACATTGATCTGTAAAGACCTAAATGACTTTGGGTCTGGCTATGGATTGAGGAATTGAGAAACATTGCTTATGGTCCCATTGGTAAGTTTAGCCATGAGTAGAGTTTTCTTATCAACACCATCACAATTAGAAAATTCACTATTGGAAGTACTCCACTCTCATCCTGTCCCTTTTCAGTAAACAGTTGAAGTTATGCCTCTTTAGGTATATATTGAACCAATTAAGATATATTTTACTTGTCCCTCCTTGCTTCCAATGTCTCCAGTTTTGCTTTCAATTCTTGCCTTTACTTTTCTGAATTAAAGATTTAAAAAGTTAAATTTTGGAGAAGAAGTCTAATGTGTCTGAAGTTCCTGAAAAATCAACCTACGTGGGACATTGGGTGGCAATTCCCTTAGTAGTATATGCATCCAATGGAAGATGATGGTGCTACAGAGGCTCCTTAGAAAATTAAGTAATATAAGCTCTTCAAATGATGTGGCAAGGAGAATCTTTTGTTCTATTACAGGAAAATATCCAAGCAATGCTCTTTACATTTATTTTGTCACAATCAAGATGGCATGGAAGAAAATGTGGACAAATAGGTTGTAATTTAAGTACCTGGAAAATGCCCTATGTCCTCAACAGAAATCCTTCCTTGAGTGATGACATCTGGATTGTTTTCCATGTATTATCCAGAAATGTGTATTAATGACAATGTATTAGTCAACTGTGCATTTATTACTCCATAAACCAAATGTCTGGGAAGACTTATTATTTCTCTGTATTTCAATGTGGAGGAAATAGCTGCTTTCTGATAGCCATTTTATGGCTGTTAGAATTCCAGAAAATATTGTATATTACAGATAGTCCTTGACTTACAACCACAACTGAGCCCAAATTTTGTGTTGCTAATGAAACATTTGCTAAGTGAATTTTGTCCCATTCTCTGACTTTTCATTGTTAAATGAATCCCGGCAGTTGTTATGTTAGTAACATTGTAATCTAGTTTTTCCATTGACTTTGCTTGTAAGAAGGTCACAAACGGTGATCACATAACCCCGGGATACTGCAACCATCATAAACATGAGTCAGTTGCCAAGCATCTGAATTTTGATCACGTGATTATGGGGATGCTGCAATGGCCATAAGCATGAAAAAAAAGTCATAAGTCACTTTTTCAGTGTCATTATAACTTTGAGCAGTCACTGTTCAATGAACTGTTGTAAGTTGAGAACTACCTGTAATATACATTATTACTATTATTTTTTGTGTGTGCGTTTGTGTGATGCGACTTTAGCAGCCTGATTGCAAGGTTTTTATAATATCTGCAATCAGTGGGCATCTGTGTACATTGCCCATGGCATAAGCTATCCTTTCATGCAGCTGAGAAACAGATGCATTTAAATAAAGAAATTAAATGAAAGTCCCTTCTGTGCCAGAAATGAGATTTTCAATAAAATTTCTTGTGTAAAGAATAAACAAAGCTTAGTTTGGTAGTAGTATAAACTTAGTATCTTTAGAGTGTGCTTAATCAGATATGTTTTTGTTCATTCCTTTCATGAATAAGTGATGGTGCTGATTTTTATTTTAATATAGCACTATATGTGTGCATGTGGGGAATGGAGAGTAATAGGTAACCTCATTGTTCCAATTTTTTTCCACTGTTTGAAAACTCATTGTTGCTAAAAAGCTGCACTTTTAACTTAACCCACAATTATTGTATTTAATGAAATCGTAATCAATCTTTCTTTCTTTCTTTCTTTCTTTCTTTCTTTCTTTCTTTCTTTCTTTCTTTCTTTCTCTTCCTCCCTTTTCCCAACTTTGCACAAATCTTGTAATCTGATATGCAAATTGTTGGATCAGGCTAGCTGCAAATTTTAGTATATTGATAATTGATTTAAGTTTAAAGCTTACAGTTTTCATTTCCATCAGATCTGTTTGCACATTTTTAGACATAAGCATTATATCTAACTCAAGTCCCATCTTGGGCCTGTCTCTCACACACATTCTACCAAGCTGTTGGATTAGAAGGGGAGGGGGTTGAACTGGAAGACCACCAAGGTGCCTTTCAACTCTGTTATTCTGTTAGAAACAGTGTTTTTTATAAGGTGACCAGAGGTCCCTGGGTGAAAAGAGCAAAAACAAACAAATACATCACACACACTGTCAACTCATCCTTTTAATTATTAGAATGGTTGTATGTTGAATATAAAGGTCAAAGTACCATATGCTTTGACACCTGTTCAACTGTTTTGGCCTTTGGGCCTTAACTTACTCCATTCACCTTAAGTACTGACAGTTTTTTAATGTCAGCATGCTTCTTGTTTTTCTAGATTTTTTTTTACCTGTAGACATTTAGACTGTGTTGTTGGTTTAGCTCTGTGCTTACAGATAATAATAGTTGAATAACAGAGTGAATCACTTTCTCCTAATCTCAAAGGAGATAATTATAATGGAAGCATAGCTCTTTTTATCAAAAAGTATTTTGCTTCTTGACTCTTTCTGTACTTCAGGTCCAATTTACGTAACCATGGTCTAAATTCAAGGACCAACTGTACTAAACAACCATACTTTTGGCAACTCAATAACCAATTTTTATTTCCACTAATCACTTTTATTTAACAAACCAAGATAATTTGAATAGACACCTATCAAATGATTATCTTCTGTAAAAATTATGTATACACTTTCAAATGAGAGTGCAATTCTCCCTGCCTAGAAGTGGCGATCCAGTCTGTCTGGGGTGGCTTCTCTAATTTGGCAGACTTCGTATATGTTCAGATACAACACCCATTCTTTAAGCTAGCAGGACATGTTGGGAGATGAAGCCTAACCTTTCTGGGGGAACAGCAGATTTGAAAAGGCTAATTTGTTTTGCTCACATGAGACAGGTAAATTAATCTTGCTGTCTTTGATGTTGCATTTGGCTGTGACCTAATTAGAGTTATAAATCCTGCTCAATAGGACTTAGCGCCAAACTACTTGTAAAAAATGAGATTTTTCAAAGAGAGAAACCATTGCTATCTGCAGCCTGTTTCTTTTTTATAGATAATAGGGATTGTGTATCACATACTTTCAACAAACAGCAGAATGGGAATAACTGAGTAGAGCAATAGTTACTTGCTTTGCATCTGCTAACACTGGCAAAACAATTGCTTATGATAACTGGGGTTTGCAATGGCCTCTGTTAACCTGGGGTCATTTCCAGTGGCACTATTAATCACAGAGAACTACCATCATAATGCCTGGAATTCTTCCAGCCCCAATAACTGTAGTTTTGATTTGCACTTTAAACTTTTCATGTTTTCTCATGTTTTGTTGTTGTTAGTTGCAAAGTCATGTCCGACACATCTCAATCCCATGGACAACGGTCCTCCAGGCCTTCTTGTCCTCTACCATCCTCTGGAGCCAATTTAAGCTCATGCCTACTGCTTCGGTGACTCCATCCAGCCACCTCATTCTCTGTTGTCTCCTTCTTCTTTTGCCCTCTATCTTTCCCAGCATTAGACTTCCTTCTCATTAGGTGGTCAAAGTATTTGAATTTAATTTTCAGGATCTGGCCTTCTAAAGAGCAGACAGGGTTAACTCCTTTAGGATTGACTGGTTTGATCGCCTTGCAGTCCAAGGGACTTGCAGGAATCTTCTCCAGCACCATAGTTCAAAGCCCTCAATTCTTTGGTGCTCAGCCTTCCTTATGTTGCATTTTGCTTCCTTCCAACTTTCACAGCCATACATTGCAACTGGAAAAAACATAGCCTATTTCTTGGCATTTTTCTATCCTATGGAAGCCATTTTTATATCCTATATAATCAAGTTGTATAATGATTCTCTTTTCTTCATAGGCCACTCTCCTATTTTTATTTTTTGGGAGGAGGGTTTAGGGGAGAAAAAAGATTATAGGAAGAAAAAGAATATCTTGCTAAGGTAGCAAACCTCCAGACACATAAAACTAAGTAAATGAATCCCTGCTCATCTCTGTTTCAGGGCCATAGAACAAGCACTGTCCGAAAACATTTCTGTGGGCATGATGTCACAGAGCACTGTTACCTTCCCACTAAAGTGTTACTGTTTATCTACTTATATTTGCATGCTTTCAAATTGCCAGGTTGGCAGAAGCTGGGGCAAGAATGGGAGCTTATCCCATCTCATGGCGCTCAGGTCTGAGACCTGAACTTCAGCTTTCCAGCCACCAATCCTAGCATATTAACTGCTGAGCCACCATACCATCCTTTCAGGCACATAGGTCCACCAGAAATATGTTTACATCTATGGAAAATTAAATGTTACAATATTTGTTCACCAATGGAAGAGATGCAAATGAATCATTTTTGCTTAGTTTACTCTAGAGCTAAATCATATTGGATTGTTTAGTCACTCTTAGACTTTATGTTTCTGTCAAAATAACAAATTACTGTTTGTCAAAATTTGTTTTATTAGTAGTCTGCCTCTCACCTTTGTGTAGAACTGATTGACTTTGATGAAGAAAATAGTGTTCTTATCTGTTGCTTTAGAATTTTTGCAATTGCTTTGCTGCATTAATAGGTTGTTGTGTTGTCAAAAGGACGTATTGCACTTCGTTCAAGGTTAACATATATCCCAATTTCCCCAGACTTATTCTTTATTTTCACCTGCTATATTTCAAATAATCTGGAAGAAAAATGTATCTTGAAATATCAGTATTGCAGCTTCTGGTTCTATACATTTATGATTGAATCTGTGATGAATGGCAATGGGATAGCAAAACATGGGTTTTCCAGTTATAGTATCTGGGATAGAAAATCACAGGAAACATTACTAAATTAATGAGCCATTATAGGATAACAGTGATAGAGGAGATGGTGCAACCTGTTACTTAAACAACCTTCCCTAGAAAGACTTATTTTTCAGGTTGGATGAATGGATGGGAAAGAAACAGAGTTAGGAAGGAAAGAGTAAAAGAAGGGAAAAGAAGGGGAGGGGAGAGAGGAAGGAAATTTCAGTGCATAACATGTAAATGATATAGTAATAGTGATACAATGAAAGTTGGGGGACTATGAGTTCCAGTCTTGCCTTAGGAATGATGTCAATTGTGTGGTTTTTAGACAATCATACCCTTTCAATCTTAGAAAGAAGCAATGATAAGCCACTTCCAAAGCATGTTGCCAAGGAAACTGCATGGATTTGTCCATGCAGTTGCCAGGAGTCAAGGCTATCATGAAGGTGTGTGTGGTGTGTGTGTGTGTGTGTGTGTGTGCATGTTTGCACATGCACATACACACACCAAAAATGTTATGAATCTTACCATGCAATGTAAAAGTCTGAAGGGTAACATATTTAGATCTGATTGTATTTACTCTTACACTCAGAATTAAAAGCTGTGTTCCACTAATCCAGATTTATTTCCCTACATACAACACTCAAGGGGATGTGTAGCTATATCAATTTCATTTGTTTCCTCTTTATGGAAAACCCTCCTGATGCTGACTGATTTAGATGCTTTTCTGCCTTGATACAAGAGGGAGAAATTGTTGTTTGTCATTGTTGTTTCTGTTCGCAGCTGGTTTTTTTATGAGTTTTACTCCTAAACAGGTGGTTTGATTGTTTTTTCAGCCATGCAGTACAAGCTGTGCTGGTCTGAATTAATTCCTGCCTTGAGTTAGATGGCATTGGCACTTGCATTTTAGTGCAGAAAATAATAATGTTTCTGACAGTTCCCAATTTTTTGTGAATGCAAGTTTTTAAAAACATTAAACAATTAAAGCAAATCGCTGCTTCTCTTTGGTTTTACAGCATATTCACTCACATGAAGACTTTATTTAATTTATGAGTCAAACCAGTTGTTTGACAGTTATTATTTGCTGATCATAGTGCCTTTTTCAAAGTTATTGCTTGCCTTTAGACCTATTAATACAGTTTATGCAGCAGGATTATTAAAATTAATAACACTGAAAATCACTTTAAAACAGGAACATAAACAATATAAAATTTCAGATATGATTCTACAGTGGAACAATGTCTCTGAATCAATAAGATGATTTTCCTCAGAGCAGTTAACAGGTACTGTAACTGCTGCTTTTAATATTAGTTATAAAAATATGATTCTTATATTGCCGCAAATATTTTAAAACCCCTTACTGCATATTATATATATAATATATATGTTGTATTTGTGCTGATAAATAAATTAAGGGAGACTAGTATAGATCTATTTCAAGCTATTTAGCTCTCATCAGCTAGCCATACCCTTACTGGGATTCAAACCTGTGCTGTATTACATCTTAGGCAGATGTCTTAACCATTAAGCCACAGGTCCTCCTCCGTTATAAGCTGAGCCAGGGAGGCAGGTATATATTTAGTGTCACAACCCTTTGTATGCCCCAATTATGGGAGGAAACTACTGCTTCCATTCTCTGTCCATCGGCTCGTCACAAGAGACCATCCAGACAGAAACCCAATATTTTTACTGTTGCCTTTGTTACATTTGTGTTGTATTTGTGCTGATAAATAAATAAAGGGAGACTAGTATATATCTATTTCAAGCTATTTAGCTCTCATCAGCTAGCCACACACACACACACACACACACGTGTGTGTGTGTGTGTGTGTGTGTGTGTTTTGAGCAAACTTTTTGAGCAACTATTTTCATCAAATAAATTTATGACTTTTGTAATAATTGTTTTATTATTAATTTATGTTGAGTGAAATTAGTTGATTGCTAAAATAATTGGGCCACCATAAAGATTAACATGATTGTTATAGCTTTATGTAACAGAATTAATTTCATTTCAAGAGTCCACCAACTTGGGTGGTTTTTCTCTAACAAAAGCAACCTTGCTGAGAATATATTACTGAAACAATAGCATGCTATGTAAAGAAGTTCGCATTGTCTATAAAAATATCAGCAACAAGAATAATAATAAATAGGAATATGCTATAAAATTTCAGTATTGCGTATGTCTCTAGAATTCTCTTAACAGTGAACCTATATAAAAGCCATTCTAAGACTTCTATTATGATTTGAAGCATTTTGTGAAAAATAGCATAATCAAGCAAGGAATAGATTGCTACTTCTAGATCAACAGGGGAGCAAAATAGCCACTTAAAGTGAAGATCTTACATAGTAAAGGAGGTGCTTTCCCAGCAGTAGAGCACCTAAAATTACTCCTGGTGTTCTTTTATACATAGCATCCATTTGTAGAAACAGACAAGCAAATTCTTCTTACTTTAAAAACAGTTATAGAATGTAATAGGATGTACATAGCACCATGATGAGCAGAAAGGGGAAGGGATGTGATTATTCACTGACTTCTTTATCCTACTTGATCAAGAGATATCTGTGTAAAATCAAGGTTAATGAAATTAAATCAAGGACCATATTATGGAATTAGCTGATACAAAATAATGCTGATTTTGAAAATACAAGCTTATGTATTCCATAAGAGCCCTTGCAATGAATTTATATCTTTAATAGCAACAGCACTTAGACTTTTATACCACTTCACAGTGGTTTACAGCCCTCTCTAAGTGGTTTACAGAGTCTGTATATTGCCCCCAACAATCTGGGTTTTCATTTTACCGACTTCAGAAGGATAGAAGCATTACTTTAAAACAAGAGTGAGAATTAATAGCCTAAAGGGCTGCCTACAGTTTCTGAATCCCCCTTTTGTGGCCTTAAAGCGCATTGATGAAATACAATAGTACATCTTAAAATATGAACAATGCAAATTTCCATCAAATTTTAGTAAGAGTTTTATATGTGTGTGTGTGTGTGTGTGTGCGTATGTGTATGTATGTATGTATGTGTAACACAATACTATTATTGTGCTGCCTCCATGATATTAAGAAGCAAAATGATATGACAGCCATTGACCCTTATAACAAAGTTGCCTATCTCTATTTTAAAGTTGTTACTATGAAAACTGAACAATTTAGTATTTGTGTATGCACAGAGAATGCCAAATTTATTTATTCATTCATATTTATATAACTAGAATTTAAAAATTCTTTGCAGTTTGTAATCCAAAAACATAAAATGAAAAACAAAGACTTAAACAAAGGCTAACGATAGAAAATATATAATATAAACAATATATCAAATTGCAGGATACTTTTCTTTTTAAATAAGCATTTTCCCCAGATCCATTAATATTGAAGAATTTAGCACAATTGCCAGCCCGTGATTCATTCAGCCAAGAAAAACTCAACAAGAGCGACAATTTCCTATTGTACATGTGATTGCTAAGCTAACTTAGCAATCACATGTATATATTGATGGCAATGGAGATGATGACAGTAGTACCAGTAATAGCAATGCAGAAACCTGTAGACAAAATTATATGGATCATTCTGCCAAATGAATTTAATGACAGCTTGGGAGAATGAGACCAGGGATTGAAAAAGGAAGAAGATTACACTAACCAAAGAGACATCATTTTAATAATGAAATTAATTTTAAGGTATTTTTAGTGTTCAACATTGAATGTATTAATTTTGAGACACATATTGGTACATATATACTTTTGGTTATATAATCTCCAGCAAGATAATAGCCTTCTCCAGTGGTGGTGGGCTGCAAATTTTTTAACAACCAGTTCTCTGCCCTAATGACTGGCTGGGTGGGCATGGCCAAGGTGGGCGTGACACAGGATTCGTGTGGTGCTAAGGCAGGACTTCCTGAGACTCCCCTCACTCTCATTATACGGGTAATCCTTCAGTTACAAATGTAATTCAGTCTGCCAATTACATTTGTAACCTGAGGACTTGTTTGATTGAATCACGTTAAATGAACGTGATCACTCTCTGCTTTCCCCAATCCATTTGTTAATCAAATGTGCAGGTCTTTAAATGCACATGAGGTATCTCAAGCTGGAAATAGTATGTGGTACCTAGTGCTGGAGCAGGCCATCCAAAGTCTCCCCCAATCAACTGAGATACCTCAATGTTCCCCTGGGTTCCCACAATTAGCAATAGTAGCAATAGTTAGACTTATATACCGCTTCATAGGGCTTTCAGCCCTCTCTAAGCGGTTTACAGAGTCAGCATATTGCCCCCAACAATCCGGGTCCTCATTTTACCCACCTCGGAAGGATGGAAGGCTGAGTCAACCTTGAGCCAGTGAGATTTGAACCGCCGAACTGCAGAACTGCAGTCAGCTGAAGTAGCCTGCAGTGCTGCATTTAACCACTGCGCCACCTTGCCACCTCGGCTCCAATTGCTTCCTCCACCTCATCCACTTGGCCTCCGCAGACTGGGTCTGCTTTGCTAGCATCTCAGATTCCCCATCCCATTTCCCATGGATTACTTACTTTTTTTGTTTGCTATAAAGGTATAATTTTTACTGATATCTATTCTGTTAATATAACTGAATGAATCATTATACACTTGAAGCATTGTGAAATGCAATCTGGTCAGAAACAAGAAATTTGACAATTCAATTCAATTTCAATTTATTGAGTTTGTATGCCGCCCTATTCCCGAGAGACTCAGGGCGGCTCACAATAAAAAGGGAGGGGATACAAAAAAAACCCAACAACAACAACAATTTAAAATTCTACAACAGCCATAACCTCGGATGGGGCTGGATAGTTCAACAGCCCCAGGCCTGCCGGAACAGCCAGGTCTTAACCACTTTGTGGAAGGCCGGAAGGGTAATAAGGGTCCGGATCTCCACGGGGAGATCGGTCCAGAGGGCCGGAGCAGCCACAGAAAAGGCCCTCCCCCGAGGAGTCGCCAGCCAACATTGGCCAGCAGATGGAATTCGGAGGAGGCCTAATCTATGGGATCTAATAGGTCTTTGGGAGGTAACTGGCAGGAGGCGGTCTCTTAAGTACCCAGGTCCAATACCATGTAGGGCTTTAAAAGTAACGACTAGCACCTTGAAGCGTGTCCGGAGACCAATAGGCAGCCAGTGCAGCTCGCGGAGGATAGGTGTAACGTGGGTGTACCGAGGTGCACCCACAATCGCTCGTGCGGCTGCGTTCTGGACAAGCTGAAGTCTTCGAACACTCTTCAAGGGCAGCCCCATGTAGAGCGCGTTACAGTAATCCAGTCTTGAGGTGACGAGGGCATGAGTGACTATCCAAAGGGCCTCCCGGTCCAGGTAGGCCCGCAATTGGTGCACCAGGCGAACCTGGGCAAAGGTCCCCTGGTCACAGCCGACAGATGATGTTCTAAAGTCAGCTGCGGATCCAGGAGGACTCCCAAATTGCGAGCACTCTCTGAGGGGCGTATAATTTCACCACCCAGGCTGAGAGATGGAATAGCTGGACCATCTTTGGGAGGGAGCGTCAATAGCCACTCGGTCTTATTGGGGTTGAGCGCCAGCTTGTTCGTTCCCATCCAGACCTTAACAGCCTCCAGGCACTGGCACATCACTTCTACCACTTCACTGAGTTGGCACGGGGCGGACAGATACAGCTGTGTATCGTCCGCATATTGATGGTATTTAATCCTGTGCCGATGTATGATCTCACCCAGCGGCTTCATGTAGATGTTGAATAGGAGGGGGGATAGGACCGAACCCTGTGGCACCCCATAATTGAGGGGCCTAGGGGTCGATCTCTGTCCTCCGACCAACACCGACTGTGACCTGTCCGAGAGGTAGGAGGAGAACCACCGAAGGACGGTGCCTCCCACTCCCACCTCCCGCAACCGTCGCAGAAGGATACCATGGTCGATGGTATTGAAGGCCGCTGAGAGGTCAAGAAGCACCAGGATAGAGGAGTGACCCCTATCCCTGGCTCGCCAGAGATCATCGATCAGCGCGACCAAAGCAGTTTCCGTGCTGTAGCCAGGCCTGAAACAGGACTGAAAGGGATCCAGATAATCGGTTTTATCCAAGGACCATCGGAGTTGAAAGACCACCACTTTCTCAACAACCTTCCCAACAAAGGGGAGGTTGGAGACTGGACGATAGTTACTCAAGATGGCTGGGTCCAGAGAAGGTTTCTTCAGGAGGGGTCTCACCACCGCATCCTTTAGGAGGTGCGGGAAGGACCCCTCCCGGAGAGAGGTGTTAACTATCATCTGGATCCAGCCACATATCACCTCCCTGCTGGTCGAAACCAGCCAGGAAGGGCACGGGTCCAGTATACAAGTGGAGGCACTCACCGCTCCCATGGCCTTGTCCACTTCCTCAGGAGCGCCAAGTTGAAACTCGCTCAAGACCTTCCCCCGGTACCTCGGCTGGTACCGTGCAATTGGAGTCCAGATCTGTCCGAATCCGAGCGACTTTATCTGTTAGAAACTGAACAAATTCCTCAGCCCTACCTTGCAAAGGGTCGTCCGCATCCCTCCCTTTCAAGAGGGAGCGGGCTATTCTAAACAAGGCGGCTGGGTGCGATTCAGCAGATGCAACAAGAGCAGCAAAATGTGCAGATTTCGCCGCCCGTATTGCCACGAGATAGGTCCTGATAAAGGCTCTCATCAGTGCTCAGTCTGATTCGGTGTTACTGGCCCTCCAGCGGCGCTTCTTTTGGTGCTTCATCTCCCGGAGTTCCTCAGTAAACCAAGGAGCTCTCCTGGATCCAGTACCTCGGAGAGGCCATAAAGGCACAATCCGGTTTAGAGCCCCCGCCGCCGCTGTATTCCAAGCAGCAACTAAGGACTCTACCAGATTGTGGACGAGAGTGTCAGGTATTTCTCCAAGCGCCCTCTGAAATCCCATAGGGTCCATCAGGCTACTGGGGCGGAACCACCTAATCGGTTCCTCCTCCCTACAACGGGGGATTGGTCTCCGAAAGTCAAGCCTCAGTAGGAAGTGATCAGACCATGACAAGGGCAAGGTCTTAATGCCCCTCAAATCTAGATCACATCTCCACTGCTCCGAGAGGAATACGAGGTCGAGTGTGTGTCCCGCCGAGTGAGTCAGACCCCGGATTACTTGGGTCAAGTCCATGGCTGTCATGGAAGCCATGAACTCCTGCGCTCCATCAGAGTGTCCACTGAGCGAAGGCAGGTTGAAGTCCCCCAGGACCATAAGCCTGGAGAACTCTACCACCAGCTCGGCTACTGATTCGAGGAGCGAGGGGAGGGCTGTTACAACGCTGTTGGGAGGAAGGTACATTAGCATCAGGCCCACTTGACCCTCAAGGTCCAACTTCACCAACAAGGACTCACACCCGACAAGCTCCGGAGCAGGGATCCTACGAGGAACTAATGACCCTTGTATGATGATAGCCACTCCCCCACCCCTTTCTTGGCTGATGAAGCACCTGAAAACCTTCTGGCCACATTTCAGTGAGGGGGACTCCTCCCTCCGGGCCCAGCCAGGTTTCAGTAATACATGCCAGGTCTGCCCCCTCGTCTAATATTAGGTCCCGGACAAGGGGAGCCTTGTTAACCACAGACCTGGCATTTAGAAACAACAGCCTGAGACCAGGGCCCTGACCACTCTCGCCATCTGGCCTTGGAGTGGAACTGACAGGGCCGGAAGGAGGGATTGCTGTGACGTAGCGGACCCTCCTTCCCCGGTAATGGCTAGCCCTGAAGTTCCCGCCATACCTGCCTAATGTACAATGCTTGATAGTAGCATTATAAAAAGACTTTTCCATGAAATGGTGGCCTTTCAGCTTCGACGGGCCTTGGAGGAAGCTAGCTATCTTGACCCCTTCCAGTCCGGCTTCAGACCTGGTTACAGCACAGAAACCGCTTTGGTCGCATTGACCGATGATCTCTGGAGGGCCAGAGATGGAGGCTATGCGTCCATCCTGGTTCTCCTTGACCTCTCAGCGGCTTTCGATACCATCGACCATGGTATCCTTCTGCGACGACTGCGGGAGGTGGGAGTGGGAGGCACTGTTCTGCGGTGGTTCTCCTCCTACCTCTCGGACAGGTCGCAGTCGGTGTTAGTCGGGGGGCAGAGATCGTCCCTGAGGCCCCTAACATGTGGGGTACCCCAGGGTTCGGTCTTATCCCCCCTACTATTTAACATATACATGAAACCGCTGGGCGAGATCATTCGGAGGCACGGGATAAAATACCATCAATACGCGGACGATACGCAATTGTATCTGTCCGCCCCGTGCCAACTCAATGAAGCGGTGGACGTGATGAACCAGGGTCTGGAGGCCGTTAAGAACTGGATGAGTGCTAACAAACTGGTGCTCAACCCGGATAAAACCGAGTGGCTGTTGTGTTTCCCCCCCAATAATTTGGCTAATACACCAACGCTTAGGCTGGGGGGTCAAATTTTATACCCCTCAGATAGGGTCCGCAACTTAGGAGTCCTCCTGGATCCACAGCTGACTTTTGACCACCAGCTGTCAGCTGTGACCAGGGGGGCATTTGCCCAGGTTCGCCTGGTCCGCCAGTTGCGGCCCTACCTAGATCGGGGGGCCCTCACAACAGTCACTCGAGCCCTTGTGATCTCCAGACTGGAATACTGCAATGGGCTCTACATGGGGTTGCCCCTGAAGTGCATCCGGCGACTACAGCTAGTCCAGAATGCGGCCGCGCGAGTGATAGTGGGCGCACCTCGGTTCGCCCACGTTACACCTGTCCTCCGCGAGCTGCACTGGCTACCTGTTGGTCTCCGGGTGCGCTTCAGGATACTAATGACCACCTTTAAAGCACTCCATGGTAGTGGATCTGGGTACTTGAGAGACCGCCTTCTGCCGATTACCTCCCTAAATCGACCAATTAGATCGCACAGACTAGGCCTCCTCCGAATTCCATCAGCCAGTCAATGCCGACTGGCGACCACACGGAGGAGAGCCTTCTCTGCTGCTGCCCCGGCCCATGGAACGAGCTCCCCATGGAGATCCGCACCCTCACCACGATCCAGACTTTCCGCGCAGCCCTCAAGATCTGGCTCTCCCAGCAGGCCTGGGAATAGGTTTCCAATCACCCGCCCGAGTGTTTGATTGCTGAATGAAAGTTGTGTTTTATTATTTTTCTTTTGTTCACCAATTGTTTTGTTTTGACCTTGCACCTCCCCTCCCCTGTGGTTGTAAGCCGCCCTGAGTCCCCTCAGGGAAAAGGGCGGCATATAAATCCCAATAAACCTAAAAAAAAACAAAAAAAACCTAGAAATGTTTAAACACTCAGAATTTTTAAATCTGGCAATCTTATGTCAAAAATGCTTGATAGTAGCATTATAAAAAGACTTTTCCATGAAATGTTTAAACACTCAGAATTTTTAAATCTGGCAATCTTATGTCAAAAATGGCTAAAATGATATGAATACCTTTGAAACATTGAATTCTGTGACATGGATTTCAAGAACTACAAGACAAAACTACATTAGTTGTTCAGTGAAGTCTCATTCTAACATTAGCAAAAGGTTTCTCACAGACTCTCAAGCAAATATAAAAACTTGCTAGTTTTGTGATTATTACCCCCCTATATTGGAAGGTATTCTTCTGCTAATGGAAGCAGCTGTTAACATAGGCACTTTCTAAAATTTTTAGCAAGTACCATATATATATTTTGGAAACAGTAATAGCTGTATTTTAAAGTCATGGCACTAGCTTTTTACTGTGGTAATAAGGGCACTTTAGAGACCACTGTAGGGTTTCTATATAGCTGTTGGGATTTTGTTCTGCTAGGAATTCTGTTGCCTTTTTTTTTGCTTCCTTTATATTGTTCTAAATAGACAAATTATTTTAAAAAATCAGTTAAAGAGTAGAGCTTTAGAGGATGGAGAGAGAGGAACTACTCTGAAAAAAAAAGATTGATCCTCAATGAGTATTCACTTTTTTATCAAAACAAAAATGTACAATTTGCTACAAAAATCAAAAGACGAACATAAATGATTTAATTGCAAATCAGGGACATTTTTTAACGTATAGTTCTTTTATATTTTTAAACATAATCTTAATAGGTTACATTCATGTTAACTCCTTTACTTCCCACTGAAAATAATGGAAATGTTAATCATGCCATTTATTTTATTACTTGCTTTTTGAAGATCTTACTTTTTTGAAGATCTCCAGAGGTCCAGAAGAGGCTGACCCACTAGCAGAGAAGCCAAACTGGAGGAACTAGTTTATGTTAGAACTGATTATGTATCACCAAACCATGTTCAAGTCCTAGTGAACACATAGATAAGATTTTCTCCAAGACAATCTATCTTTAATTTGTTCTTTCAAGTCTCCCACTGTGCAGTAATCAGCATTGCAGCTGTCCATCCACCTTACTCTTCATCCCCTCCCCTCCCTTCCATTAAGTGAGAACTCTGGATTGATTTGTTCAATGATGCACCATCTTACTTTATTGACTGTTCACAATATACACAGGATTCTTTTCTAACATGATTAAAATAGGGAAGTCTAAATATCTTGTCAACAAACAAGCAACATTATAAAATTTCTCTTCCTCAGTTTGTCTCTGTTTAACAATTTGATGTTAGAACAGGCTAATGTTAGAACATTGGAATGGAGACAAAGGTTATTATTTATATAAAGAAATTAAAAGATATTTTATTCTGTGACCCTTATTCCTCTTGAGGGAAGAACATCTCTTGCAAAAACTAATATATATATTTTTATTTCTTTTAATATTCTGTAGAAAACCTAGGCTGGTTTTTTTAAGCAGAAGAGGAAGATGTTGGAGAGGGGGCATTTCAAGTCTCCAGCTAATAGTTTGGTTATAAATATGTATATTTATTACTCTGCTTTTGATGCGGGTACTAGCAGTACATTTTGCGATACAAAATGTTTAATAGAATAATATGCTTGTTATTAATTCAATAAGCCAATTTATTAACTGTTTTTCTCTTCAAAGCAGGCTACAGAAGAACAAATTTATAGCATGTAATTTCTTAATCTTCTTTATAGTAGGATAAAGAGAGAGGGAAAGAGTTCCTAATAATCCGGGGTTTGGACTCAATTAAATGGAAGAAAAAATAGTTTGCCATATATGCTGTCATGAATGCAAATGAAAAAAATATGTCCTAGAAATGAAATGTGCTTCAACCTATAGTTTTGCAAAATAAAAAAAAATGCTAAAAATCAGTCTAGTGAAAATCTTTACAGTTGACCATATTTCTGCATTTGACCATTTACTGTTATGTCATCGGAAGGTAGATGAAGCTTCAGTGAACATTAATTGAACCTTTGTTGTTTTAGGATCCAGATTACTTGTGGGCTGTCCTGACAACTATAGACACCACTTCCATGGTTATTGTTTATTACTTAAAGTATCAGTGAAATACTTGGCTAATCCAGCACATCCTGTTTCTCATTCATTTTGCTATTTATATCCTGGTTTAGAAATATGTGCCTCTTTCAACTGTTGCTGAATTAATGGGAATTACTTAGCTAGAAGGAGTTGCATGTTAACATCAGCAGATTATATCAATAGTAATTTACTTATATACTACCTTATAGTGTTTTACAGGACTCTTTGAGCAATTTACAACTTGCTCCCAACAAACTGGATCCTCTTTTTACCAACCTTGGAAGGCTGAGTCAAACTTGAGCCCTATCAGAATTGAACTCTAGGCTGCAGGCAGAATTTGCCCACAATACTGCATTCTAACCACTGTGCCACCAGGGCACCTGTTTTGGATTAGCAGATGTCCAGCAAAAGAGGGCACAGCCTCCTTTTTGTCCTCATGTACCCCATTCAGCAGTCAAAGCCTTAAAATCAAATGCTATCTGACTTTTTGAACATCTTGGGGTTTGGGGATCATATCCATAGCAATAATTATTCAATTTTTAGTGTATTGTGGCTTGTGAATTGTCTTTCTCCATCAACAGATTCAACAACCTAGATTTATGGTATTTATTTAATTTATTTCCTGATTCCAGCAATCAGGTTCAATATAGCCACTTCAAATCTATGATTGCTGTAGTCTGGAGATCACATGGCTTGTCATACATTTTATGGTGACATTTGGAAAGCGTGTCACTGGCATTTCTATACTTGTTCTCAGCTGGATGCTGGTTTTACTGCAGGTCCAGCAAAGATGCCTAGGGAGGTATCTTGCCTTTTTATTTGGGAAAGGTTTGAATCTGTTGTACCTGAAGAAGTGTACAAGGTCCTTAGGATAGTGAGTGCAGTCACCTGCACTTTAGATCCCCATCCCTCCTGGCTCTAAAGTAGCCTTGGGGATGTCATGTGAGTGTGTTCTAATGATGGTTAATCCTTTCCTAAATGAAGGGGTTGTTCCTTCACTGCTTACAGAAGAATTAGTTTACCCCCTCCTCAAGAATCCATTTATGGATCCCACTATACTGAATAATTTTCATCCAGTATCTAACCTTTCTTTTTGAAGGAAGGTGATTGGGAAGATGATTGTTCAGCAACTGCACTGGAAGAATCTGGATTCCTTTAAATAAAGTTCCAGACTTGGGTCTTGGATGGAAACAGCACTGGTTATGCTTTGGATGTGAGTGGGAAGGGAATTATGCATTCATCCTTTTCTACTTCTCTGAGGCTTTCTATATAATTGACCATGGTATCCTGGCTCAGAGAATTAGGATAGGGTAGATGGCAAAGTATTATTCTTGTTCACTAATATCGTCTAGGGCCAATTTCAGTCAATGGGGTGGGGGAGATCCCATCCTTGGCTCCTGCTATGGGGTGGTGCTGAAGGATTGGTATGTTCCCCTCTTCTATTTAACAGCTACATGAGGCACCTGTATGAGCTCATCTGTCACCATAAGGTGAGGTATCATCGGTATATCAGATGATAACCAATTATAATGTTCCCCTGGCTAATTACGCAGTGCTGTGAATGTTACTCATGGTCTAATCATCTTGCATTTAGACCACTGCAATATCCTATATAAGTGGCTACCCTTGAGAAGTATTTGGAAGGTACTACTGCCACAGACTGTAGCAACACAGAACAGTTTTAGAGGCTCATAGGGTGGCATGTAACACTGCCATTGCAAATGTTGCACTCTTGCCAGTTTGCTTTTGGGTACAATTCGAGGTGCTGGTTAAGACCTTTAAAGCTCTTTATGTGAGAGATTCAAGATACCTGAGAAACTGTCTGACCCTAATAGGATTTGCCTACCCCACTCATACTGACAGAAGGGACATACTGCAGACCCTATTGGCCAAGGAATCCCATGTTGTAGAATCCAGGAGAAGGGCCTTTTCTGGCATGGCTTTTGCTCTCTGGAACATCATACCCCTTAAGGTGAGAGCTGTCTCCAACCTCTTAACCTTTCAAACTGCCTCAAAACTTGGTCCCAGATGGGGGTATTCCATGCTGGAGGTGGTTAATAAATTAGGAAGAAGATTTCGTTGTAGTCTGGCTTTTAAGTTATTTAATCTCTGTCAATTTTAATTTTTAATGTTTTGTACTTTTTCTTTTTAAGGGACGTGGTAGTTCAGTGGCTAAGATATTGAGCTTGTTGATCAGAAAGGTTGGCAGTTCGGCGGTTCAAATCCCTAGCGCCACGTAACAGAGTGAGCTCCCGTTACTTGTCCCAGCTTCTGCCAACCTAGCAATTCAAAAGACATAAAAAACGCAAGTAGAAAAATAGGGACCACCTTTGGTGGAAGGTAACAGCGTTCCATGGACTTTTGGTGTTTAGCCATGCCGGCCACATGACCCCGGAGATGTCTTTGGACAGTGCTGGCTCTTCAGCTTTGAAACGGAGATGAGCACTGTCCCTTAGAGTCAGGAATGACTAACACATATGTATGAGGGGAACCTTTACTTTTTCTTTTATAATGTTGTAAGTCACTCAGATTCACTTGACAATGAGATGGTAGCATATACATTTAATATTTAAAAGAAATAGCAGAATAACTAATAAAATACATGTCTTGGTACATAGAGATTGTGACATCAGGCTTCAGGTGAACCCTGGCAAGATTGAGGGTCTTTGTGTTTTGGGATCTTCTGGTTCCAGGACTACACTATCTTTGGTGGTAGTTGGGATGGCACTGCCCAGATTGACCCTGTGTTCAATCAGGGGATCATTTTGGACCCATGGTATCTGCTTAAATAGCAGGTGGGAACTGTGGCTGGAAGGGCCTTTGGGTAGCTTGGTGTTGCGCCAGTTGCACCTGTCCTTAGATAGGGTGTTCTGCTCATTGTTACTCATGCCCTAGTCACCTCCTATTTGGATTTCTGTAAAGTGCTCTAAATGGAGCTGTTCTGGAAGAATATTCAGAAGCTTTAACTGGTGCAAAATGCAGCAGTGTGGACAGTTTTGTGTTTCCCCAGAGTGGTATACTACACCTCTGTTCTGCGAGCTGCACCAGTTGCTGGTTTGCTTCTGGATCAAATTGAAGATGCTGTTCTTTAAAATTATTCACAACATTATCTGGTTATCTGAGGGACTTACTGTTCCCTATTACATCTGCCTGCCCCTGCTTCAATCATTGTCTGCCAGACATTTGGTGGGTTCCAGGAGCAGACCAAGGCATCCATCTTTTGAATCTCTTCCACTTGAAGGTAAGATTAGCTTCTATCCTGTCGACATTTCACAAAATCCTCAAGGCCCAGATATGTTATCAGGCTTGGGACTCCCACAAATCTAGGACAGTTTTGTGATGGCTCCTTTACCATAGTTATTATCATCCTTACAATAGTTAATATCAGGTATATTTATTGTTTATTTACTGTATATCGCCCAGTCATTTTCATGTCAGATGGGTGTCTACAGAAATATGATAAATAAATACATAAAAATTATCATGAGCATATGGTCTTCAAAATGAACGATAGAAAAATATCATCTTTGAAAAAAAATAATCTTTTTTCTAGTGGAAAAAGTGATTTCATTTTCATGTAGGCTGAATACCTTTTTGTTTTTTTCTGAAAGTTAAAGTATTCTCCTTCTCCCCTCCATTTGTCCTTCTTTCCAATTGTCTGTGTCCTTTGTGTGCTCAGATATCTGGTAACTCTTCCCATGTTCCTCACTTCTGCCCTCAATTAGTGATCCTTCCTTCCTTAGATTATTAGCTATTGAAACCAACCATGTATCATTTCTAAATTTGATATGAATTTCGTCCTTCCTTATTTTTGAACATCTTTTTTGAAGAGCAGAAATTTAGGACTGAGACTTGACCCAAACTAGTAGTATTTCTGAAGGTGTTTCAGTAGCAGAATGTTAATACTCTGTGGAGTAATGTTAAGTAAAGCAGTTCCTGGTTAAATGCTAGAGAATAATTTCCTAAAGATAAAAGTCAGTTGGACAATGGAACCAATTACTGAAAGAAGCAGTTAATTTTCCTTCAATGAATATAGTGTATTCAATGGTGGTTGTACAGCCCTCTGTTGGAAATGCTATAATTTGGATTCTTGCACTGAGTAGTAGGTTGAACTTAATGGCCTAAATAAGCCCTTCCAACCCTTTCTTTCTGTGAATTTACAGATCTCCTACCAAAAACATAAAAGAGTTTGATGCCACTACGTGTGTGTGTGTGTGTGTGTGTGTGTGTGTGTGAGAGAGAGAGAGAGAGAGAGAGAGAGAGAGAGAGAGAGAGAGAGAGAGAGAGAGAGAGAGTGAGTGAGAGAGAGAGAGAGAGAGAGAGAGAGAGAGAGAGAGAGGGAGAGAGAGAGAGAGAGAGAGTTATGCACAAACATCTTTCCTTTGCACAAACTCAAGTCAAGATAGAAATGTGAAATATGGTAGTATTTATGTAAATTTTATCATGTTCTGTAATAAATAATAGAATAATAGAGTTGGGGGGTCTTCTAGTCTAACTCCACGCTCCAGCAGTGGACCCAGTGGAGGGTTCCTACTGGTTCAGACTGGTTTGGCCAAACCGGTAGTGGTTTGGCAGCCTGGGTCACTGGAACCGGGGCTGCCATGGCCTTGAACTGGTTTTCCGGGTGCCGCCATCTTGTTTTTACATCTGCACATGTACAGAACAATTTTTATTGCATTGCACATCAAGTGCGCATGCATACAGCGTGCACATGAGCGAACCATCAGTAGTGCCTGGTGGAACTCACCACTGAGTGGAACCTGTATCATTTCAGACAAATGGCTGTCTATTCTCTTCTTAAAACCTTCCAGTGATGGACCCAAAACTTCTGAAGGCAAACCATTCCATCATTAATTGTTCTATATGTCAGGAAATTGGGATCTAGATTAGATCTCCTTTTGATTAGTTTCCATCTTTGCTTCTTGTCTGGTGCTTTGGAAAACAGGCTGACCACCTCTTACTTTGTGGTAGTCCCTTAGATATGGGAAGACTGCTGTCATGCCACCCCTAGTCTTTCTTTTCATTAGACTAGACATACCCAGTTATTGTAAGTGTTCTTCATATGTTTTAGCCTCCAGTCCCTTAATCATCTTTGTTGCTCTTCTCTGCACTATTTTTAGAGGCTCAACATCTTTTCTATATTGTGATGAGCAAAACTGAATGCAGTATTCCAAGTGTGGTCTTACAAAGGCATTATAAAGTAGTAACACTGCATGTGACCTTGATTCTGTCCCTCTGTTAATGCAGCCTAGGACTGTGCTGGCTTTTTTGGCAGCTGCTGCACACTGCTGGCTCATATTGAAGTGATTGTCCACTATGATTCCTAGATCCCTCTCACAATTAATTCTACCTATTCTATACCTGTACATTTGTTTTTTCTTGACTAAGTGTAAAATCTCATTTTTCTTTCCATTTTATTTCATTTTATTAGATAGGACCCAGTTAAATCTGTCAAGATTCTTACCATCTTGTGTTGTCTGCAAATTTGATGTGTTCCCCTTCTAACCTCTCATCTAAATTTATGAAGACATTGAAGAGTATTGGTCTAAGACAGAACTTTAAGATACTTCTACATGTATCTTACTTCCTTCTATGTAGATGTAGTTCCATTGAGGACTACATGCTTAATATGATTAGTCAGCAGTTACAAATCCATCTGGTAGTGATGCTATCAAACATACATTTTTCTATCTTACCAAGTAGTAGATTGTGGTCTACTTTATCAAATGCCTTACTGAAGGTGTTATTTAAAAAATAACTCTTTAAAAGTCGTAGTCATCTTTGAATCTCCAGTGCTAGAAGTGGGATGTACAGGGCTATGTTACCCTTAATTGTTGCTCTGCATCTGCACACTCCAGAATCAAAGTGGACTCTCTTCAGAATACTTGGTAGTAGATTGTTCAGGTTCAATTTCTTCAGTTGTATATCAGGCCATCATATTGAACATATTTGTTGTGACACATCAGTAATTACTCTGTCATCTCAAAGAGCTCTGTATATATACAAGTAAAGACATTGCAGGCATTGCATATCACTGACCATCTTTTAAAGGTGAACGTGACTTGTCACAGATTATTTCTGCATTTGGTTACTGATACTTCTCAGGCATAAAGATACCCTGCTACTTTGAATGTCTTACTTTTTTTTTGTCTCCAAGAATAATGCAATCATTCTTTTTTCTTTTTTTCCCTTTAGCAAAATCATTTTAGTCTGCCATGTCTTCTCATCATCAAGTGTGACAATCAATCAATCAAACCTGCCCTGATTAGAATATAATATAAGGATTGTCATATTGTTTTGCCAATTATATAAATGTCCATAACTATTTTCACTTTTGTATTTGAAAATGCACTATTTCCTGACCAGGTTAGTTTGGAATTAGTATTTTCTCTAGGATTGGAAGAAGTGTCCCAATATAATTTTTGGTTAGCAGTCCTGCTGGATTATATCCTATAGCGGAAAATCAATTTAATTTTAGTTGCTTTCATGTCATGAGCCGCTAAGGATTGTGATGGCATAGGAATGTAATAAATAAATATAAATTGTTGCCATTTAATTTGAAAGGAATAATAAAGTGGGTCATTCTCTGTTAAGGTTTTCTTTGCAAGATGTACTGCTCTCTCTTCCATGCTTTTGCCTTGAGGCAAGTGTCAGGAAAGGCTGGTGCTTTACCTTGAGATGCATTTGCAATACAGAGTTTATCAGACGTGCTCAAATGAACAAAAGCTGGTTTCACAGTGCATACTGTCATAGTGCAGTTAGTTAGACAGCATCATGAGCAGTGGGTCAGTGAAAAAATGTTTTGATGATAATTTACAGATAGCAACAGCTATTTAGTGTGATGTACAAATGGCCATACACAATTTCCTTGCTTGGTCTGTTTTTTGGACAATGTCCAGCCTTTTCATTTCATCTATACTTCATTTTGTGGATATCATTAAGGATGCCTCCATTCCTCCATGGTATTTGCAGTGCTGCAATTGAATTATCCTGGAGGTCCTCAATATGCATTTATTTAAAACATTAAATACTTGGTAGGAATGTTAGCCACCCTAGAAGAAGATCAAAGAAGCCATAGATGGTATATATTTTTAAACTTTTCCTTTTTAAACTTTCCTATATATTATTAAATCATTATCTTTATTGGTTTCTACCCAAACTCGTTATGCTTTGAAGTACTGTCCAAATCACAATTTACCCCGTTATATACGGATAAGGGGAATGCTACAAAATGGGAGAATGTCTGAATGGACAAGGGCTCTGATGATTCATTTGAACTGACATCTCTTTTATCAGCCTCAGAGAACTGGTAAGATTATGTCTGAGAATTTTATTGTTCCATGTCATCAGCTAACTGATCCCCTTCAAAAAATGTTATGTGAATTTTCCAGTATTCTGAGCCAATCACGTGTTGGTTGTAAGTTTTAGGAACTGACACCCACAATATCTGAAGAGCAACAGATTGTAGAAGGATCAGTTGTGTGATCTTGAGTTTTAAGATGAAGCATACTATGTTTTGGATTCTTTAATGTTACACTTTCAATGAAGAGAAAGAAGAGAAATTTCATTCAGCAGAGTTTCTTGTCTTTCTTTTGTATATTTATAGTTTTTGTGTATTTGGTAGTGAAACTAGTGAACTTTTGTTAAATTGCTGGTAACAACATAATTCCTGATCTTTTCTGAGTGCAATGAATGTCACCTGCTAGAAGAAATGTCTTTTGAACCAGCATTTTACTTTTTATTTGCGTTTTCCTTTTCAGATTAAATTCCAGGAAGTTTTCCAGTCTTGCTGAAGTCCAGCAATTTCTTACTCTTTTCTCCAAAAAACCAATCCTAAATGTGGCCTTTGAACACCCTAGGGAGTCTATTTTTCTTTTATTTCTTTTCTTTATTATTATAGCTTTATTGATTAGCCTATAGGCCATATCAAAGCACAAGATTCAAACACATATCACCAATAAAATCCTATACAAAAATTTTAAAATTAGAATAGGGTAAAATACAATAGTTATAAGATAAGATACAGTATAATTTAATACATAAATAGAATAAAATGACATAAAATTATATTTTGGTTTCACCCTTGCAGTATACCCCAATCAGTCCCATGTATGCAGATCTCAACTGAACCATTTTGTTTAAGTACTGTGCTGTGTTGTTATTTTTGGGTTCTGGCTGCACATATGATATGGAGATCCCAATGGGTCAATCATTTGGTATATAGATAAGTTACCTGTCTCTCTTTGTTCTTTTCTTTGCTTTATGATTATACACACACACACACACGCACACACATGCACACACACACACACAAAGCAAAGCAAATCGCGATGTTGATCCCAATGACTTTAGACCCATGCATAGCTTTCTACAACTGTGTCTTTTAAAGAAAAGTCATTATAAATGCCTATTTCAGGAACACATGACACTACTTTTAAAAAGGGGAAATGAAGCAACTCAAATGATTGTGACTATAAATCTAGTTGATTTACATGGGCTATGCAAATCATGCTTTTAGTATTTTTCTAATGTTTACTGAATCATTTGGCAGATAATGAGCTCCATCTAGTGATGTATTTACTTGCTTAATCTTTACAGATGACAGCCTGATCCACTTGCAGCAAATAGGTTTGGCTGATGTTCAGCTGCATATTTCTAAATAAGTAAGGCATCAAGGTGACACTTCTCCAGAAGAAAATGTCAGCTTTGATTAATTGCCAATGGGAAGTTATTAGTTATTTCAGTAGAGTATAGTTTATTTTGTTTCCTTTATTTAAGATTGCACTTTTAAACAGCATTTTCTGAAGAACCTGGCATTCCAAATATATTAACCATGTTTGGTGGTCTGTTTTTAATGCACTGCATTACACATTCATTGTGATTGGGTAAGCAGTGAATGGAGAATGAAAGAAAGACATACTATAGGGAATCAATAGCTAACAAATTTATGAAGGACGGAACCGACTACTGTAAGCTGTATGTATAGACTGCTGCCAGCTTCTGAATAGAATGAAGAGTCAATTTCTCACATAGTTTGTGGTGCACGCATAGTTACATTTCCAATCAGTCCTTAAGGTGAAGGGTTAGAATGATGTTTGTTGAACAGTTATTGCTGTCCATCGAAGAAGCCTATTGAGAGAACAGTGGCCTGACTCAGTAAAAACTGCATATATTAATTTCATGCACATTGGACTTTTCAATTCCTGTATTTTCTAGTGGTTCAATGCAAAGGTGATATTCAGCAAGTTCTTACCAGTTCTGGAATACTGGTAGTGGAAATTTTGAATAGTTCGGAGAACTAGTAAATACCACCTCTGATTGGCCCCTCCCCCATCTATTCTCTGCCTCCCGAGTCCCAGCTGATCGGGAGGAAATGAGGATTTTGCATTAACCTTCTCCTGGAGTGGGGAGGGAATGGGGATTTTGCAGTAACCTTCTCCTGCCTTGCCCACCAAGCCACGTCTACCAAGCCACGCCCACAGAACCGGTATTTAAAAAAATGGAGTGGGGTGGGAATGGATATTTTACAGTATCCTTCCCCTGCCATGCCCACCAAGTCATGCCCACCAAGCCATGCCATGCCCACCAAGTCACACCCACATAACTGGTAGTAATTTCTTTTGAATCCCACCACTGGTTAAATGCCATGGAACTGGGACTGGATCTTCTTTTTACAGCTTAATACAATATCATTAATTTTTAGCAATTAGTATTAACTTGTTAATCATTAGGTATGGTACCATTTTTATATCATTTAATTTCTAATAACCAAGTTTTCTGGCACTGTTAAACATCTCTCCCCTCCTCCAACTTTGCTTCTGGATTTCCATACATTCTTAGGAGATTTGGGGATACTTATCTTAATGTTTCCATATACTAGGAACCAAATGAAACCAGCAGATCAGCCCAGTTGGTTCACATTTGATAAAAAGACAATTATATGTCTTATCATTTTGCAGATGTATTAAAAAAGAAACAATTCACCATATCTAAGATCTAGATATAGGTCTGTAGATAAATTTTTATTACTTATCTCTTTACTTAGAACAAACAAGAAAAAAAGTAACAGCATCTAGGATGACTGTCCCTTTTTAGAACATGATTGCTTTGAGTAGTTAACAGATAAAATAATGCAGCCTTCCCAATCATCTAAATACTAGATAATATCTGAGTTTGTATACACTCTTTCACTCAGGCATGAACGTTAGCACATACTTGTATGAAACAAATCAAGATGTTGTACCTGATTAAGGAAAACGGTGGAAGTGTACCATCTTCCAAACAGCTATAATAAGCATCTGATTTAACACTATAAAGAAGCAGTGTAAATTCAATATGAATATCCCATAGAGAATGGTATTCTTAAAAGACAATTAAAGAAAGGTCTTTACATTAAAAAAAACAGCAACTTCTTGAACTGAACTCAGATGCAGATAACATGACAATATAGTTATGCAGTAGTGGTGTACTCATATTCTACTTAAAGCACTCAGAATTAATGAAGTAATCTTGAGTTGGATCCAATTCATGATGACTGCTTGGACAAATGCTTACCACCTCATCCTGTCGAAGTCCACACTGAGTTGAAGCTTCTGGAGCATAGTTTTGGAAAACTGTATGTATAATTCTTTTCAGTGATCCAGTCTGAAAGTGATTTGTACATGACACACCATTGCCAAGTTATTCTGATTCAGGAAAGGGTGCAACTAGCGTGCAATTAGATAAAATATTTTAAATGTATACTTTAAACCAGTACAAGAGCACTGGATGAAGATCCCCACTTAAGTTAACATATTAATCTGCCTCTCTTGCATCTTTCAAAAGTTTAAATCTTAATCTCTGTTTTCCCCCACTCGATATAAATCTGTAATTATTCTTTGCCAATTCTGCAAACAAAATAGACCCAAAAACAACAAGTCCAGCATACCTACACCCGTGAAAATCTATGTCTGTGTGTGTGTGTGTGTGTAATACAGACAGTTTGCAAGTAAGTGTTATCTGTAGGAGGGTAGTTTAAGTTTAAGGCCTATTTCTAACATGAACAGAAGTGGCCTCTGAAAGTGCCAACTGCAATCTGGCACTAATTTTGCCCCTTTATTCTTCAGTTCTACAAATATCTATAGCAATACATTGTAGCTTTTTATATTAGCTATATGAAATCCTTCTTGCCAATTTAAAATGTTCCCCATGGTTATATTAAATTATAAAAAAGTATAAAGTACATAGAGATAGTCCTCAATGGGGCCTAGTGTTTCTGCCATAATCCATGAAAGTCATAAGCCGAGGAAGCCACATATCTGAATCTGATTTTATGAATGGAAGTTTTTAAGCAGCAGTTGTTAAATGAACCCTGTGGCTGTTAAGCAAATCCATGTATTCCTATTGGCATTATTTTTGGTTGGAAACCAGCTGCTATGGCCAGGATTGGCAAAAAAAAAGTCATAAATTGCAATCACATGACAGTGGAATGCTGCAAACAGCTGTAAAGTTGAATGCCTGATGCCAATGCCTGAAATGGAGTCATATGACCACGAGGGTGTTTGTGAAGCCATCAGAACTCCAGTAATGTAAGTAGCTTTTGAAGGCTCTGCCATAACTTGAAATGGTTTTTAAGTGACCAGTTCTTAAACAAGGTTCTGTGCTCTTAAATTTAATTTACCAGTATTTGGAGAAAGAAATATGATCTCTTAATATTAACAGTGAAAAAACATTTATACATTTACCCCTAAAATCACTTCTATGGAGAGAAATGAGCTATTCTAATTGTTTCCAAAGCATAAAGACTAACTTTGGAAAAGTTCAGATACCTTGGGTATAATTGTTTCTGTTATCACAGTTTAGAAACCACCAATATGACTGTCCTAAGGCATATTCTCAGACATAATTAGGGTTTTATCAGAAATATGAGGGAAAATACAGGTGCTATCATAGTATGTGTAGTCAAAGATTACTCATAACATCTTTTCCAAAAAAAAAAAAGCATAAGCAGTCTGAAAAGAAGTGGCAGCATTTATAAATATTTTCTATAATTAGCAGCCTTTCTCTTTGGATGTTTGCAAAAACATTCACATTCACTTACATAATCCCTAATAACTACTTTCTTTAAGTGACAACATTGTCCTCAAGAAACTTGTGATTAATTACATACTAGTATTACATCTATTTGCCTGACAATAGCAATAGCACTTAGTCTTATGCAGTGGCTCTTCTGGATAGATACTCTTTTCTAATAGTTCATAAAATAATGCAATTAGAAGTGAACTGAGAGGTCATCAAGTCAAATCTCCAGGTTAATGAAGGATCTGTTAAAATATTTTGAAGAGTTTGCCATCTAAATTGTGTTTGGACATACTGCTTTATGAATCATCCCAATAATTGATAGCAGGTACTATCAAGAAAGTTTTCCGAATATCTTACCCAAATCTATTTCCCTGGTTGCTTCCTCTGCAGGCAAATGAATTTAATAACCTGCAGCCAATATGGCCAACATGCAGTGGTTTGTTAAAGGCTAGCTCAATGCTCCCATGTTTACATAAAATAGAATTCTTAAGAGAGCTATAATATAATGCACAATATTATTTATTAATGCAGGTGTTGGATTGATTATAGGGTGCCTTCACTGCACTAAGAAATTTGAACTAGAAACTCAGGTTCTTACCCACTGCAACATCAACTCTTCATTGCCACCTCATTTTAAGATTTATGGATAGCACAACTGCAACTGTTTCTATGAGCCTTTTTCCTGGATTCCCTTATTTATTTATTTATTTTTCTTTTCATATCCTCTTCCTGTTCAGTTACAGCACAACTTTCTTCTCCTATCCCTTTCTCCTGTTGTATATTTTGAAAAACAAATGAAAAATGAAGATCATTCCAGCTTCTGCTGCTTTTATTTTGGAAAGACTGGGGGTGGGGGTGGGATTGCAATCCTTGTTATAGTGACAGCTACATTCATGAAAATTTATGAATAAGCTAGAATAAGTGATTGATTGCAGTTACTAGCTCAGCAAGAGTCTCACATCACATCATTTTTCTTCTCTGAAAGTCCTAGTTGGTATAAGAATGGGAGATTTGTCACATATAGTTTTGCTTTTTTATTATCTTTTCAATTGGTTTAACATTTCCATTTGCAAACATTTTTAAAGAACCTGCACAAAACATTTATATTTGTCTAAAATGTCATGGCCTTAAATATGCATTTTTTTTCTTAAAATGTTTTCTCCAACAGAATGAAACTAAAATTTTAGTAAACTAAAGAAACGTTTTTAAAAAAGTAAAAGGAGAAAAGTTAGATTTTGCACTTAGGTAGAAAAAGGCAAATGCACTGCTACGGAATAGGCAGTACCTGGCTCAACAGTAGTAACTGTGACAGGCATCTAGATGTCTTAGTGGACTACCTTTTAAGTATGTGATGCGTGCTGCAGCCAACACAATCTTAGTTGGCATCAACAGAAGGATAGCATCAAGTTCACGAGAAGTGACAGTACTACTTTATACTGCACTAGTGAGGCCACACTTGGAATACAGAATTACATCCAATTCTGGTCATCAAAAAAAAAAAAAAAAGATGCTGAAGCCCTAGAAGTAGTGTGGAGAAGAGCAGCAAATAAGATACAGAGTCTGACGGCTAAGTAGTATGATGAATGGTTAAAGGAACTAGATATGTCTAGGCTAACAAATAGAAATATTAGGGGAGACATGACAGCTGTATTCCAGTTCTTGAGGGGCTGCCACAGAGAAGAGTGTGTTAGTTTAGTCTCCAAAGCTCCTGAGGGTAGGACAAGAAGCAATAGTTAGATTGTTAAAGCTTGTTAAAGCTTGTCAAAGATATTCAATCTGTAACCGAGGAGAAATTTCCTGACAATGAGAACAATTTCTGTTTCTCAAAGTTGTGGGTTCTCCATTGCTGGAGGTTTTCAAGACACAACCATTTGTCTGGGATGTTATAATGTCTCCTGCCTTGGCCAGAAGTCCAGAAGGCTTCCAAAGTCCTTTCCAGCGCAATACTTCTATGAAAAAAACCCCACACCATTTTATTTGCAGATGAAGTTCCTCTACCTTTCAAATATCTGTCTGTCTGTCTGTCTGTCTGTCTGTCTGTCTGTCTGTCTGTCTGTCTGTCTATCATTACAGAATTTGAAAACAGTGAGGATTTTAGTGTTCTTTTGCATATGGAATAACGTGGATTTAAAAGAGCAAATTAGGCGGCCTGGCTAAGGTGCCTTTGTTTCACTTCACTTCATGGCAGCTTGAGGTGAAGAAATAATGAGATTATTTTGATCAAGCTTTATGTTACCTTACAGCCTCATATTATTATTCTCCTCCACTACCTGCATAGGAAGCCGCTTCAAAAGAGTGCTTGATTGAATGATCAACAATGAAGTACCTTTTGGAAGGTCTGCACAGTCCCACAGTTGGTGCAATTTCACATTAGAATGCTAATTACATGGATTTGTCCCTTATCACTATTTGGGTGATGGCTGTGGCGGCGGCTGTGCATGGAGTGTGAGTACTAATATTTAATATAAGCAAGTTGAAAGTAAGGCACAGTGGCAACATAAATAACCAAAATCCAGAGCATTTTATTTGTTAAATTTAAAAGTATCCCAGTGACCACCGAAAGATATATTTTTATGTAGTGATAATATCTGAGCTAGCAATGGCTCATAAGTGGTCCACCATATGTGGGTGCTGTAAAATAAATAAAAAATAAAAAAAGAAGATGGCAAGTTCCTGATGACAAACTGAAAATCATTACTATTATAATATTCTTATTTAAAATTATGTTCATATTTTATGTTGGTATTGGACTTGAAATACTTGAAAAACCTTTTATCAATATATCTGAAAAGGAATATGTAGAACTGGTAAACGTCCTTTCATCAAAATGGTTCAAGGTCTAAGAGTATTTCCCCCTGTGCTTGAAACTTTTTAACCTGTGCAAGGGTAAAAAAGGAGAGATACAATGGAAGTATATAAAAACAGGCATAGTGAAGAACAAGGAGAATCTTTTCATCATTTACAGTATATTTGGATTCAGCCCTTAAAACAAAGTGCTGGAAGATTCCAGATCATCAAAAGGAAATACTTATCTGTACAATATGTAGATAAGCTGTAGAATTTGCTGCCAACAAATATGTTTATGGCTAGCAATTAAAGCGGCATTAACAAGAATCGGGCAAATGCATACAAAATCAGGCAATATGGATTCCTGTCTTTATAGTTTAGTACTTTCTCAGTTACAGGAATTATGTTTTCAATTCTATGTGTTAGGAAGGAACAGTAGGAAAAGATATTTATATCTAGACATTTCCTGAAATCGTCTGGTTGGCCACTGGGGATGGAATACAGAATGGATAGTTAGTTGTTTATAGGCCTCCTCGAGAGTAGTCACTTCTAAGCTATGGAATACAGAATGCGGATGAATTATCCAGCTGAAATATTCTTCTTAAATCTTACCCAAATTTTATTTGTTGGGCAAGAATATAATATGGGTTATAGTACTATCTCAGTCCTCCACGTTAATTAGTTCTGGGAGGCAAGACGAGTACTAAAAACTACAAGCGCCAAACAAATCAGATGACTTACCACATCACCTTTGTTTTGGCCTGGAAAAACTTTCTGTCTGTCCTTTTTCCTATGTCAGTGACCTTCCCAGCATGGCCAGTGTCTTGTCCATCCTCTGTGGCCATTCCCTTCTTCCTTTTGCAGCATGCTGAGTACCAAAGAAACTATGAGTACCAGGACACTTTTACATCAAAATGTGCCAAATTCAATGAGTTTTGAAGCAGTCGAATACTGAGGTGTCCCTATATTTATATAACTCAAATAAACTAAAATTATAAATAAGTTAACTAGCATTAAAATAGCCACAGTAGTTAATACAAAGGATTTTTTTAAAGAATGAATATATTTGAAGTCTGTTAAACCAAACAAAGGCAGATTGCAGAATCAATTCTGCACAGGGCATTAGATTTAAAACATCAGATCCAAATGAACTGGATCAGGCAACAAAAAATTGAGCAACATGTGAATAGCCTGCAAATGTGTGTAATGCTATTTCTGAAAATCAAAACAGAATGGATTCCGTAGGGACTAAAAAGTTGGTTAACATCTGTAGTGCCTTAGGCTTTTACTACAGATCTATGGGAATACAAATTAGGGTTGCTGTTTTTTTGTATCCACACTTTTGAGATAGTGACGAAGTGAAGAAAAACCAGAGAATAGATATAATGTACATTTTGAATACATAATTTTGTTGTATGAAACCCAGCTGGGTTTGCTTAAAGAACTAAAACACTTTTATTGCTAAACAATTTTTGCGCATACTAATGAGACTGTTTAACAGCAGAAATCATTGTGGAATTGTCCCTTTCAGGTGGTAGAATTATACTCTAAAGAGACATGGTAGATTTGTATACACCAGCTGGGGGAGATAGGGCAATGAAATAATGTGGCATTCACTGATAATCTTTGTTACCAAGGATAACATTTATGCTTGACAAAGATTTGTGTGCTTTGAACATTGCAAGCAATTTTCCATACCAGCTGCAATTTTTTTTATTTAAAAAAAGTGTAAATGTATGAAAAAATGTTGCTAAAGAGTAAAGACACTGATATGTTTAGTGTAAATGAAAAAAAAGAACAGTAATCTGAATGCCGATATTTTTTTTTTACAAAAATATTCTTATAGAGAATTGATGACCTGGGAATCAATTGATAAAAGCTTGATTGAGCAATATAACGGGAGTGCGAATAATTGGCATAGCAAACAATCACTGCCAAAGGGGAGTGTTGGGAATTGTAAAACACTCCAAGTGCGAGACGCCCTTGAAACCAGTCTGCAGGCGCTTGCCTCAGGATGAAAGGAGATGGGTTTGTCATCTGTTGGGTTCGGGCAAAGGGAACCTTTGTTTGGCTGCTCCTAAAAGTACATTGTTTCTTTTAGCTCCCTGCTGAGACCAATTATAACTGACTTAGTTGGAACTGACCTGGTCTCAATCTGATTTTCTCTAGCAGGCAGAGGTCAGAACTGACGCCTTGCTTTTTGGAGGTTCATTGGTGAGTCAGATCAATATCAATTTGGCCAGATACAGGTGGTCTTCTTTGACTTACAACAGTTCATTTAGTGATAGTTCAAAGTTACGACACTGGAAAAAAAGTGACTTATGACCATTTTTTCACACTTAATAACCATTACAGCATCCCCATGATCATGTGATCAAAATTTGGATGCTTGATAACTGGTTCATATTTATGACAGTCATAGTGTCCCGGGATAATGTAATCACCTGTTGGCACCTTCTGACGAGCAAACTCAACGGGGAAGCCAGATTCACTTAACCATTGTGTTACTAACTTAACCACTACAGTGATTCGCTTAACAACTGTAGCAAGAAAGATAATAAAATGAAGCAAAATTCAATTAACAACAGCCTCTCTTAGCAACATAAATTTTGGGCTCAATTGTTGTCATAGGTTGTGTTTGCTTCAAAATTGTTTAACACAACTTTGTTTCATCATTTAGCCACTTTTCTTTATCTCACAGGGTTATTGTCCTCTATGCACCTTCTTTTCAAGTTATTCTTCTGACTTTTTTTTTTACCTTAGCAGATTTCGACACAGCTTTATTTTTCCTTATTTCATAATGAAATTATAGAGTTCAAAAATTAAATATGAGTGTAGTTGTTGTTCCTTTTGGGCTTCGATTATCAAGTTTTTATGCCATTATAATTTAATTGAAAAAATACTAATTATGTTTACCGAGTGATTCTGAGTTATCATGCATTGCATCTTCTGTGCCATATTAACACACTGTATGTGATCCACAACAAATTTCAAACATAATCTCCTCATTTTCCTTCCTATATAACTGGGAATTTGGAAGCTTCTTCTGTTGATTAACTATTTGTGATATTCTCTGGTAGTGAAATTCTAGGCTACACTAATTAGCTCTGGAAACCTGCTTTGATCTTGACATAATTGATGCAACTATGGTTAATATTAAACACAGATTGTTGAATCAGATTGCACAATAAAATATGCTTAATTAAAACCAAAGTTTTCTGGTCATATAACAGCAGGCAAAAGGAAGTAGTACTCTTGTTTATTAGGCAAAACATATTAAAGAATGATATAACATGGCATGCAGATACGCTTCTAGAGTGGAATTGGGAATATACAATAGTGCCATTTTATTGATAAGTATAGCAGGGAAAATATGTAGATATAGTATATCCCCATAACTGGTACTTTCATTTTTCTTTTGTTCAGTCATGTTCAATTCTGGTAGTTTTTCTGGGCAAGTCCTAGCAGTATCCTCCGTAAGGTTTTTCAGAAGTGATTTGCCATTGCTTCCTTCCTGGGGCTGAGGAAAAGTAACTGGCCCAAGGTCACCCAGCTGACTTTGTGTCTAAGGATAAAACTAGAATTTTCCCAATTTCTAGTACTTATATTAATTCAATTATGTCTGACATTCCAAAGCAGACACTCATATGGATGCCATTGTACTGGTTGTAATGAAAAATATGCAGATAAAGTATCTTGGATACTCTTTGGTACACAGTGAAGTAGTAAATTACTATTGTTTTCTGGAGTAATAACTCATGCACACCTCTATAAACATGCACAGAATGTTCTTACAACAAGAAATAATATTTTATTTTATGAATATACCTCTCCTTTTAATTAAAACATCATTTAAAATTATTCTGAGAAATTTCAAGTCCAGATGTTATGTACGGTAGTTGCCAACATTCTGCAATCCAGAATTCCTCATGGAATTTAAAAGGACAGATTAAATGTTGGAACAATTAACAGATTTCTATTGGGATGAGTACCCAGTCATTCTAAGAAAATAGTTTTGATTCTGCATTCATTGTTATTCTAATTGTCTTATATTTAACTGTGTTAAATCTTTGAATTTAGAATCAACTTTAGTCTACTGGTAATGAGTTTAGGAGTAACTGATTTCCATATACCTTCACTTACAATATGATTATTATCTGTTTGTTAGGATTATACAGTGGTGGGTTCCAGATCCGTTCAAACTGGTACGGTTGGAACGGGCCTGGCATCGTCCACATGGGCATGCATAGAGTGCACACACACGTGTAGTGTGCGTATGCATCTTACTGTCCAGCGACGCTTCCGCAAGCCTCCACGATGCTCCAGCTGCTCAGAGGAGTGTCGCGCAGGCACTGTATGCGCCATGTGCATGAGCAGAAGCCCCAAATTTGTTGATTTTGTAGATTTGTTTATTATTTATAGGCCGCCCTTTTCCCTGAGGGGACTCAGGGCAGCTTACAATTTGTGGGGAGGGGAATACAAGACAAGACATGAGACAATACATAAGTAAAAATAGAACACAACATTCATTCATCATTCGGGTGGGGACGGATGGAGGCACGGGATACTTTAAATACTTTAAAGACAGGTAAGGCGCAAAGGTGGGTGAGTGGGCCCTCTGGAGCACCATACCAGAATGGTACCCAGTGCTCCAGGCAGGCTCCCGTACGCCTGTATCGGGGCGTACCGCCTGCAACCCACCACTGGGCTTATATGAGTATTGTTGCTTGGATACCCCACCCCCTTCTATTTATGCATGTACAAGAAGGAATATGATTTTGTTTTGTTTCTGGGTAGGCATGTATGATTCCCAAGGTTTGCAGAAATGCAAACTTAAATTCTTGATTTAAAAAATGACAAAAAGCTGAAAATTCTTAGAAGCCATGACCATGGATGGTGGCTAAATTGGACAACAGTAAGAACAGGTGACCAGCCAGGATTGAAGTGATTAGAATGTGGAAAAGCAGCAAACTACACAGTAGTGCTTTTCCCCTCAGTATCCCATTGCTGTTTAATTGTCCTTGTCTTGAACCTTAATTATTATAAGTGTTAAACTGTAAAATACTTTCTAGTAAGTGTGCATATGATTAAAGTGTGCATTTGATTGACCACACTAATCTTTCAAAGGCAATCTATAGTTAAACTTTATCAAATACATACACTTATTTGACAATATGAACTTCATGGAATGCAGTCCCATATCCATCTACGTTCTGGGAATGTGCATTTGTCATAGGCTAATTAGAAGTCTTATCTTTCCACTTTCATGAATATGAAACTGCTTTCCAGTTGCCTGCTTTGTTGTCTCTAGCTGTATTCCCCTTCTCTGCCAGTATTGATAAGAGAGTGTTTTATGTGAAATCTTCATCCTGGAGCTTTGTGTTATCTCAAAAACAGAGCATATTTTTGCATGTAAAAGTGTGATTTCATATATGGTATCGTCTATAAAGGGTTCTCTGAACCACAAATTCTTGGTCCTTATAGAGGCTAATCCTCTATTTGAAAGGTTGCCAGAGAGAGAATCAGTAGTCAGAAAGCTGACTAAGTGAGCATGCAAATTAGTCAGTAACAGTGTTTTTCTGTTCTGTTATGTTGAGATGAACTATATTTTTAATTATTGTAATGATTTCAAAGTTTCCATCTATACCTTATAAAGTAGCAAGGGACATATGGTGCAAATCTGTATACAGAATTCTCAAATGCCTCTTACGTTGAGGTTGGTACCCTGATTTAATTTAGAACAACGTTTAAAAGTTTGGACATTATATATATATATATATATATATATATATATATATATATATATATATATATGTATGTATGTATGTATGTATGTATGTATGTATGTATGTATGTATGTATGTGTGTATATATATATATATATATATATATATATATATATATATATATATATATATATATATATATATATATATATATATATATATATATATATTTATATATAAATAAAATAACAGTGCATCAGTGGATTGAGAAATGCTCTTAAAGGCTGCCCTTATCTTTGGGGTTGGTTGTGGGATAAATATTTATTTATTTTTCAAATTTATGTTGCTAATTTTGTACTCCTTTTTTAAATAACCAGTGGAAAGTAGAAAACTCTTATCTAGATGTTGTGTTATGTTTCTTCAAATATTGAAATGTGACATTAGTTAGAGATTTTAAAGAGAAAAAGTTTCATCACGTTGAAATGGTTGATAAAAGTTACATTCCATAACTTTTACATTTCCATTGAATATTAATGGTTGGCGGTGCCATTTTGGGCATTATCCACATCTGAGGTGGTATTCTGCCAGTTTGCCCTGGATCAGGTGAACCAGTAATGGTGGCGGCAGGAGGCTCCACCCACCTGCCCAGACATCATCATGGACACTCTGCACATTTTTTTCAGGCTTGCACAGAAGCCTGAAAAAGGGGGGCTGCTTTAATAACAGTGAAGTGCAATGTTTAGTGCAAAGATACTTCATTTTGAAGTATAGATTTTTTTTTTAAAAATGATAATATGTATTCCATTTGATTTTTTTTAAAATTACTCATGCTTTTCAGGATTTTCCTATGCTGGGTTGAACCATTGTATTAAGATACAATATGACTTTTTTTTTGGCTTAGAGATAATGTTTGTCAGGTATGATTTATGTGTTCAGTTGAAGTATGATCCTAGCTAATTATGTTTTCTCAATGAACTGTGACTACATTGTGCCCTAACACATTGTGTCTTTGACCATATTCTGCTCCTTCAGTCCTTCCTTATAATGGAATGCTCCCTTCTCTTAGGTCTTCTAACCTTCAAAATTTCTCCTTACACTTTCATTCTATTTAGGAAGTAGCCACAGTAGTAAATGTTCAAATCTTATTAATTGTTCTTTGGAAGTGCAAAATTGTTGTAATTGCACATATTTGTCATCTTTTTTCTTGACAATTGTGGGTTGGAAAACCAAACACAGCTGTGTTATGAAAAACCAAGTTCTAGATTTCTGAATGTTCTTTTAAGCCATATATTTAGATGCTTTATATGAGAGCATTGCTTCAATATCTATGTACTAATTGGTATACATAATGCAGTAAGTATGAGTTGTAGTGATGTCATGGAATGTTCACACATATTCTAAATCCTGAATGTTGAAATTGGCAGCAAGAAATGGTCAAGAACTGTAATTTCCTGAGACTGACAGAGATATTGATTTTCCCACTAATAAATATCATAGCAGTACTGTGGCAGATAATATTTTTCAGTCAAGGTATCTACTGTCCATCTATTTAGACAATGTTCAGGAAATGGGATAATTTGGCAAGAATCCAGAGAATAATTGGAAGAAGTAAGTGATAATAGTTTAGTTAGAGGGAAGGGGCTGAAGGAAAACATTTGGTCACCTAGAAAACATGAATTAAGGGACAAGTAATGGTAGGAATAAACAACTAAACAAAGATTTCGAATGCCTTAATTCTCAGCATGAAGTTGATATGCCAAAGGGGGGAAAAATGATTGTGAGCAGCAAAAGATGTTGCAACGTTGAACACTTTAGTTATGCCAGAATTAATAGCTGATTACAGAAACTATGTCTTCTTAAAAGGGTTAAGTGTGGTCAAAAGAAATTGCTGCAGTTAATAAAGTAGGATTAGGTTAGGCATGACATTTAGTTCCATTGGTTCCAAAATCAGTTTCAATGTTTGAAAATAACTAAACATTAGAATGTTTCAATTGTAGTTGCTGATATCTGACAAGATGGGAAACAAATCAGGAGATAGTCCAGAGGTGGGTTCCTACTGGTTCGGCTCAGTTTGGGCGAATAGGTAGTAACTCAGGCAGACATGTAACTGTACTAGTTCCATCCTTGGCACCGCCATCTTTATTTTCTGTTCTGCACATGTGCATAACAATCTTCATTAAAAACATTTTCACCTTTTTAATGGTGTGCGCATGCCAGTCCCAGAGAGGTCCCAGAGGTGGGCCATTTTTTTTGCAAAAATTGAGGTGTTTTTTCCTTTCCCCCAGCCTCCAGAAGCACTCTGCAGGATTCAGCAGGGCTGAGGGAAGGGAAAAATGCCCCTGTTTTCTGAAAACTGGAGCACACGTGCATGTGCATACATGTGTGTGTGTGCTGGAGAGCCGAAAACCCGAAGACCAGGTGGCTAACACAAACATGCCTGTTTTTTGGGCGTTTTTGGACATTTTGGGGGGACATTTTCAGGGCATTTTGGGGCCATTTTCAGGGCATTTTCTGGCACTCTGGCACCCACAAAGACCAGCTGGCCGGTCACATGTGCATTCTGGAAACCAGGAGACCAGCTGGAGATGGCGCATGTGCCAACAGAGAGGGCTCAGCATGCCACCTCTGTGCCATAGGAACTAGGGAGTGCAAAACATTTGATGTTTTACTGCAAAGTAAATTTCAGTGTTCATAAAATTGGTCCAGCTACTTATATTAAATATGCTCATTACACTATGCTCAGTATATTAAATTATATTTTATTGTGCTATAATTATAATTATTACTTGCTTGCGTATACAATAGAAAATGCAGCCATTTTAAAAAGTAAACTGAAGTAAACTGAAACATATGTATATGTGTGTGTGTATCTACATCTACATCTACATCTACATCTGCATCTGCATCTACATCTACATCTACATCTACATCTACATCTACCTACCTACCTACCTACCTACCTACCTACATATACATATACATATACATATACATATACATATACATATACATATACATATACATATACATATACATATACATATACATATACATATACATATACATATACATATACATATACATATACATATACATATACATATACATATACATATACATATATATATATATATATATATGATCTTCAGTTTACTTTTTAACATGGCTGCATTTTCTACTGTATACACAAGCAAGTAATAATTATAATTATTATATATAATTCTTAGTATAATTATAGCACAGTTAAATATAATTTAATATACTGAACATAGTGTATATGACAATAGTGTACATTCAAACCAGTTGTCTGCAGTTAACCCAAACGTCTTTCTTTCTCATTCCTGATCATTCATACATACATACATACATACATACATACATACATACATACATACATACATACATACATAATATGCAGACAACTGGTTTGAATGTACACCATTGTCATATATACTGTATGTTCAGGGATGGGTTTCTCGCCCCGTTCCAACCGGTTCGGTTGGAACGGGGCCGGCGGCGTCCTCGTGCACGCGTGCGGTGCACGCATGTGTACTAGTGTCTGTGCAACACTCCAGCTGCTCCTGGACGATCGCGCAGGCACTGTATGTGTCCTGCGCATGCGTGGAAGTGCAGAACTCGTCAAAACCAGGTAAGGACCGCGGGCGGGCGGGCGCGCCCTTCGCCGTTCCCGGAAGTTCGGCGACCAACCGGTTCGCAGGGACCGCCGCGAACCAGTTGAAACCCACCCCTGTGTATGTTGTTGCCTCCCCGCAGAGCATAGTGGTCCAAAGAAATTAGTATGGTGTACAGTGAAATGCTATTGGCACTAGAAGTCTCTTTTGTTAGGACTCATTTTTTTGAGTAATAAATCTGCACAGTTAAGAAACTTAATTTGTGGTGTTTAATCTTTAGATTAAAAAAAAATGATTAAACTATTTGTCAAAATTTGTAAGTGTGGATTTTTTACATGACAACGAGGACTAATAAATAATAAGCTATAAATATTGATAGTAGATAATTTCTTCCCTTTCCTAGTTATATATCTATGGAATAATTCTATTACCAATATTTTATATTTAGAATTAATCATTGCCTGACTATTATTATAATAAAATACATTAGTTTGTAACTATATTTCATACATTTTTTATTTTAATATTGTCTGTACTTCTGCTTATAAATATGTTGGATTGCACTATTATGTTTTTTTAATGAAAATCCTTTCCCTTACATATTTTATCTTATTCTTATTTACATTCTTCCTTGTCATATCCCTAAGGAGGGACTACTATGATCCTAGAAAAACAGAATACAGAACTCTTTTAACATTAATTGGATTTCTACCTTTGTTTTTGTTAAAATAATTAATGACATTATTAAAAGAATTAATCAACAAAATGGAAATGTCACCCAATATTGCTGTAGTTCATTGGAAGGAAAAATATGAAATTCATAAAAATGAAATGGTCTACTTACCTATAATGGCAACAAAAATAAGAACAGAAATATTAATAATTTAGAGATGGCATGACATAGCCAGATAAACTGTGTGCAAGGAATATTGGGGCAAATGAAACCTTCCTTGCAACTAGATGTAGTTATTTATCCAAATGTAAAGTCCACTTGAGTCCTTAATAACAGGTTTATATTAGAAACAAAAACAACATATAGGATACAAATAAAAACAACTCTGGCCAACCAAAAAACCAAACACCAGACCTTTTGCCAAACATAGCAAATGTAGTGAAAGGGGAAGTTGGATGCAACCATTCCATTTCAAAACTTTTAATTGTTTCTTATTATTAATATATTAGTTATAAACATTTATAAAATTATGCCAATTTCCAAAATGTCAGAAGTATAGGAGCTGCATGAATCTTTGGGGGGGGGGAGGGGGGAATGGCATTTTTCAATGGTAATCCCACTGTTCCAAAGAGCAGCCTGCGCCCCCCAGAACTTCCCCATATCTCCTTCTGTCCATCACAGTGATCATATTCTGGACTGCCTTCTCATCTTCCAATCCTATTGCCACCATTCACTATCCTAGTGCAAGGCATCCATTTACCACACTCACTGTCACGTTCTGATGTTCAACAATGACACAAACAGAGAAGCAAGGTGTTGTAAATGCTTTATCTGTATTGTTGCAAAACTTGTGATAACTGGCACTAGATGATGAATAGCACAAAGGCAAATAAGCAAAATCACATCTAACCTGGTTAACCACACCATTGTAATATATACTCTTGACCCCACTCATAATTACCCATACACTACACCCCTCCCTGTTCCCCAGTAATGACACAGCTACCTATTACCCCCCCACCCAGAGAGTGTCCGCGCAAAGACCAGCCACCCTGCCCACAAATGGCAGAGGGGTATTGCCATTTAAGCAGAGCAGAGAAGGGCAGAGTCCATCCAGGCAATCTGCAGCAAAAATAGGTGATCCAGGTGATCCGCTACAGGGTTGCTGCAGCCCTCCACAGCGCTTTGCTGATGACGTCACCACTAGAGCCGGCAGAAGAAGAGAGAGGCAGCAATGGAGCGCCAAATTCCATGCCACTCCAGGCCCCGCCACCACTCCAAGCCTGCAAGGAGAATGCAGGATGAATCTGGGAGAGCAGGAATCACAGGGCAACCGATTGTACCCAGTGTACCCAGGCCCTTAGAGCAATATCCTGGCTCCGCCTCATGTTGCACCTGTCCTCAGGCACCCAGCAATTCAAAGACAGAAATTAAGCCATCATGGCAAATTCCTATCCCACTCTCTCCAAACATGCCCAAAAGGAAAACCAGATATAGTGGGTTAAGGTCTCAATCCCTGGGTCCATATCAGCCCTATATGGCTGATTTTGCAAAAGTTATGAAGTACAGGGATTTGACGGTGGACTTTTCAGAGTAATAATTTTCAAATTAAGAAACTAATGCCATATATACTTTTATTGTAATATATAGTATTACTATCTTGCAAGTATGAATGTGATTATTCCCCTCCCTCACTTTATTTTTGTATGAACTAAAGTGTGTATGTGTCTTACTAAGATATTTTCCCAAGTTAGTTTCTTGGAAATTTCAGAAACCACTTTTTTGACTATTGCCTTGGTAGTGGCTTTTTCTTCTGTCCTTCAAGGTTATTTCTTATGTTCTCTAAAGTTCAAGAGCATCAGGAGAGCATATATCTTCTGGTTTCAAAAGCAGCATGCAGCACTCTTGACCCAAATCAGAATTTCTCCAGGTCTGCAATGATTTTTTCTCACCCAGGTCAAAATCACCATAGGGGACTAAGAAGGTACAAATTGAAGCCCAAAGTTCTCTTCTCAGTCTGAAGAGGATGAAGGCTGTCATGTACTTATAAAAATAACGAAGGCAGGATATAAATCAACTAACTAGCTAAACAACTAAATGTTGGAGGAAAAACCTTTGGATTGTAGATGGTCTTACCAGACCTATCAGCCAGTGGTGAGTTGCTAACCGGTTTACTACTGGTTCGCTCATGTTTGTGTATGCGTTCAATGCTTCTGCGCATGCGCAGAAGCATCTGGGTAGTGGGTGGAGCCCCCCACCACTTCCATTACCAGTTCAGTTGAACTAGGCTGGACTGGGAACAACTCACCTCTGCTGTCAGCAGTTGGGGGCCATGCCTAGTCCTCCAAACTGCAACTGGTATCAGGAAGAACAGCCAGAGCAGTCAGTGTGGATCCAGCCCCATACCTCTCTACTTGCAGTCCATCAGCCTAGTTCCAAATAGTCTCCACATTGGCCCTACAACTGAGATTGCCAATCAGGCTGGCGTCCAACTTTATTTAGTTGGAGGCCAGCCAACTGTGTGTGTTGACTGGCTTCTTTGTGTGTGAGTACTGGCAGAACAAAAGGGACATAAATACTTTTCTTTTCAGTGTGTCTTCAGTGGGGAGTTATAATCCTAGCCTGCTCTACAGTTACAAGAAGTTGCCATATGTGCCAAAGACAATATCAGCACTTTTATATGCCACAGCCTTTTCCATTTTCAAACATACCTAATCCCATTTCAAACTAAATTTCAATAATATGTCAACCTCAGAACGTTGAAAATAGGCAGAGAATGGTAGACATATTCCCTCCAGGTGATTAGAAGGAGAGTTCAGATCTAGGAACTTCTTGAACTTGGAATAATAATTTAAAAAAACCTTCCATCTTGGTATTGCTAAATATCTATGGAGATTCTCAGTCATCCAGATCATGGTTATCCCAAAAGTGCTTTTTTTTCAAGCGGCAACCGGACTTTCAGGTTTTTCTTTGAAGTCATTTTGCTTTTCATCCAATAAACTTCTTCAGCTCTGACTGGATGATTCCATTCCACACCATCCAGTCACACCTGAAGAAGCTTCTTGGATGAGAAACAAAATGTCTTCAAAGAAAAACCTGGAAGTCCAGTTGCCTCTTGAAAAAAAGCATAGTTGGGACTTCCGTCTAGGTAAAAAGAAAATAAATTACTAACACCTACCTTTTGAAAGGGACGTAGTGGCTCAGTGGCTAAGACTTGTCTGAGCTTGTCAATCAGAAAGGCAGTTCAGTGGTTTGAATTCCTAGTGCCGCGTAATGGAGTAAGTTCCCGCTACTTGTCCCAGCTTCTGCCAACCTAGCAGTTCAAAAGTATGTAAAAATGCAAGTAGAAAAATATGGACCATCTTTGATGGGAAGGTAACAGCCTTCAGCGTCTAGTCATGCTGACCACATGACCACAGAGATGTCTTCGGACAGTGCTGGCTCTTGAGCTTTGAAATGGAGATGAGCACTGCCCCCTAGAGTCAGGAATGACTAGCACATATGTGCGAGGGGAAACTTTACCTTTTATCTTTTGAGCAGTTAGAATGCACTATTCCTTCAGTTTGTATTATTTTGTACAAGAATGTGCTTGTACTTAGAAGCTGGAGGCCTGGTGAAGCAAGAACAAACCTTGGAATATGTTTATTTGATAGCATAATTGTGAAGAAAATTAAATTCACCATTGTCAAACTTGCTTTCTTCTTAATGGATTCTTAACTGCCCTTGTAATAAAAAAAGAAAGCACCTGAATTTCTGCAGAATATACTGAATCTTAATATTGCTACTCTGTTAACAACATATTTGAATATCATTCAAAGTAACTCTCATCTTTGAATTTATCCTTTTCTTTTTCTTTTTTTCTTTTTGTCCATTAGAACAAAATGTGTAGGGGAAGGATGGGAGAAAATGTAATTCACCGAAGCAGATGTGCATATTTCATGTGCCTTTTTTGTTTTGTTGGTCTTTGCTTAATATGTATATTTGTGTATATTCTAACTCAGCAACATTTCAAATTAACATGGACATAAGCTTATTCCATATGCAGATGTTCTCTCTCTCTCTGTCCCACACCTCTCGCTTACCCCCTCCACTTTCTTGCCATTAAAAATATTGTAAAAACTCAACCATTCCTTAGCTACTGTTCCCTTGTATGTAACATGATTTCAATCCTCTGAATAAAGTTTGGCTATTTTTTCTTTCTATGCACATGACATATTTCTGAGGAGAGTCAGTGCATCTGAGAACAATTTTCAGTGGCTCTTTTCGGAGGAACATTTGCTGGTGTCTGGAATTGCACTCAGAATTGCTTTCTTTGTTGTTCAGTCCAATGAGGATTATTCTGTTCTGAAGCAAAGCAAGGTCTCATGGTTAAATACCAATTCCAGCACAAAGACAGTTTGGTGTTCTTTCCTGGCTTTGTGCAGAGGAAAATAACAATTCATGCTTTCTTCTCTTCTTTTCAGTTTTAACTACTACTACTACTACTAGTTTCATCATAACTACTTTTTGAGATGTTGGACAACTTTTTGTTGGTAGCTCAATGGCCCTTCCTCCTTCTTTTTTGGACTCCTGTAATGTGTTCTTCTATTATTCATTTTCTTCTCTAAATCCACATATTTATCTATTAGTCTTATTCTGTGCTGTTTAAAATATTGACTGTTATATCACAACATTCTTTCTTGGGGGATTGTCTTAGTTTTCCTTGTTTCAATAATCCTCTTACAGAATTCCAGTGAAAAGGATTGTACTGAGTGTCCGTCTTTTTGGATCTGTAGAAGAAATGAGCCAATTAATGTCCATCCAACATAGATAGTTTGAATTGGGCCTTTTAATACTTTTATTTGATGGTATAGGTGTGTCAGCTTCTCCCATCTCTTCTAAAAATGAAAAAAAAAAAGATAATGATATAGAATTTAATTTCATAAATTACATATAATTAATAATTATTTAATTAGATATACATAACTAAAATAATTCCTTAGATAGAATTAGATGAAATAAACCAATAGATTGATATATGTACCTTTGTAGAATGCTTTTTAAAAGAGAAAAAAATGATGATTTTATGTTGTTTCAATGCTTTTATACATACACACACACACAAACACACACAAACACACACACGCACACACAAAATGAACAGTACATGATTTAAAGGATGGAATGCTTGTTGTAAGAAGCACAAAGGATTGCCCGAAAGAATGTATATGAGTATTTCAGGAGAAACAACAATAAGTTGAATGCAATGGTAAAGGGTTAGATGACATTGATTTAAGAATGAATAGTCTGAGTGAGCATTGATTGAATACAGAAGCTGCTCAAATACAGAAAGGAATCAGTGGTATCCAAAGGTGGTGGTGGTGGGAAGTTTCCATGAAAAAAAAGTCACAATACAGTCTGTGTGCTCACTAGCAAGTCATAGTAATGCCATGCTGCTCCATTGTTATAGGAGCTGCGGTGAATATTACAGTGTGCCAGTCACTATCCTCAAAACTCTGTATGGCCCGTGATGCAGGTTCTCTAAAGGCTGCCTTTCCCATGCTACATGGCTTCTGATCATCTGATCTAGATGGTCTGAGAGCACCTGTTAAAGTTCTCCATCTACCAAGAGGCCATGCAGGTAGATGTTAAGTATTCTCAGTGGCACCTCCCCTCTCAGGCAAAGTTAACTATACTTTCATGGCCTTCCAAGACCTAATGAACATTTTTCCAAGAGGTTTGTTGGGGGATGATTGTTACAGTTCAAAATAACCATGCCAGAGATCCTTGTAATATAGCAATAGCAGTTAGACTTATATACCGCTTCATAGGGCTTTCAGCCCTCTCTAAGCGGTTTACAGAGTCAGCATATTGCCCCCAACAACAATCTGGGTTCTCATTTTACCCACCTCGGAAGGATGGAATGCTGAGCCAACCCTGAGCCGGTGAGATTTGAACAGCCGAACTGCAGAACTGCAGTCAGCTGAAGTAGCCTGCAGTGCTGCATTTAACCACTGCGCCACCTCGGTTCCTTTTCTTAAGTAAAGAACAACAGCAAAAAACTGTCCAAATTATCCTGTGCGTAGTTGTGATGCAAGGAAAACAGTAGTTTTGCTGCAAACTATTATGTTCAGAAAACAACAGAACTTATTTACATTGCTGTAAATGGTACAATTGGAAAGCCAATCCACATGATAATTAAGTAGCTTTTTGACCAGCTTTCCAATATGCTTTTATTATTATCTCTTTTATTTATTAACATGAAACTCAGTCAACTAAACATTTAAAAATGTGTCACAAATACCATTAACTACTGCTGATGGTTGATACGAGTTGCTGCCAGTGTTTTAGATATCAGCCAATTATCTTCTTAAAATATATGATGTTCTGAGTAGCGTAGTTTTTTGCAGTGCCACTGGTGTTATTGCAGGAAGCTGCAACTTCTTGATGTGTTTTGTAAAATTCTTGGACATGGTACCAAGTGCCCCAATGAAAATGGGTATCACTGTTACATGTTTCATTCATAACCACGTAGTTTCGATGGTCAGGTCGCAATATTTTGTGATTTTTTTCCAATTCTTTTTCTTTGACTCTGGCCTGGTACAGTGATATCAATATCAATCAGATGGAAAGATTCAAATAAGGACTATTAAGAAAGAGCAGAGATTACTTGATTTTGATTGAAGCAAATGGTCAGCCCAAGAGGAAACATGATTGGAGAAATGATTCAGGCTTTGAAACATCAGCTTTTTTTTCCATTTTATTGAAATTCTTGTTGTTTTACTAAATTTTCCATGGTGGATCATAAATGCAGTTTTTCTGGTGATAAGTAAGAGGAAGCTATGTAATTGAAAAGATCAGCATCCTTAGATGGATGGTTTGAACAATTGAATCCTAAGGTTTCTTTAGTTAATGGCCATTCTCACTCTCCCTGAGAAAGATATGGAAGCAAAACTTCATCACTATCTTCACAGCATTGGGAAGCATTTTTAACATTCTTTTTCCTAAGCTTAGTGAATCAATAGGCCCTGCACAGAAGCTGGTCACATAAAAGTTCAAAAAAATGGGAAAAATATATTCTGACTGATATGACAACATAGAAAAAAGACATACAAGGCTTTCTTTCTCCATCAGGTGGTACCATAGAGAGAGGAAATTCAGTAGATGCTAAAGAGATATGTGGAAATACAAAATCCCAAGGGAGGAGTATGGGAGACATGCCAAAAAATCAACAAGAATTGAAATACTGAAACGGGCAAGAGACGATGGATAGAAATAGAATACTTCATATTATAAGATTTGTTCTATTAAGAATTAGAATAGAGGTAGAAACTAGAAAGGGGTAAAATATTATTATGCATATTCCTATACAATATTTTAAAATTACTATGTAGATGTAAAGATTAGAAGTTCAAAAATGATTTTACTACCGTATATACTCAAGTATAGGCCGACCCGAATATAAGCCGAGGCACCTAATTTTACCACAAAAAACTGGAAAAGTTATTGACTCGAGTATAAGCCTAGGGTGGGAAATGCAGCAGCTACCGATAAATTTCAAAAATAAAAATAGATACCAATAATGCCATTGCCCATTGAATAACATATACAGCCTGCCTGTGCCCATTAAATATACAGTAGCCATTGTAAAAATTTGCTCTGCATAACAAATTATTATCACACAATACCGGTGTATTCAATGAAATACTTCACTCACCTCATGATGCTGATGTCCCGCTGTGATGATGATGTCCCGCCTCCTATGACACACGGCACAGTGATTCCTATCATTGGATCACTGTACCAGAGGAGGTGGGACATCGCTATGTGGCTGCTTGCCATAACAAGGAGGAGGTGGGACATCGTTGCAGAGCGGCAGGAGGGGGAGGAAGGGGAATCGTAAGATAGTCCTGCATTACATTAGAACGTGAGGAGGGGGGAGGGTGCGGTGCACGCTGCGCGGCAAACTGACACAGAGGGAGGGGAAACTCACAGGGGCGCTGGGCCATTCACGAGCGTCACCCAGCGGCATGGCCCCGCCCCTTTTTCTCCTCCATTTCGGGCAAATTTTTCACTGACTCGAGTATAAGCCGAGGCGGCTTTTTTCAGCCCAAAAAGTGGGCTGAAAAACTAGGCTTATACTTGAGTATATACAGTACGTATACTCAAATAATATTGCTATTGTTATTCGTATTGTGTATTAAAATATTGAATTATTAAATTATGAAGGATTATATACATGGAGAAAATAATAACTTGTTAATAATTTCAATTCTAATATTTATAATATTATAATTATGTGAGTATTATGAATATAACTAATATTATCGATATTACCACTATCATTATGTATCAAAATTAATGATACCCAGATGCCACACTCTTCATGTATTTAATATTTTTTTATATTTATAACAGTTGAGTGATTTGACATTATTGTTTTGTCTTATTGCACTGCTGTTTGGGATGAAATTTAATGAATAGTGGATACATAATAAATAAATACTGATGTAGAAACAGGAATGAATAACCACATGCAAAATTGACACAGACCATAAATGCATAATGATTCTGCTGTTTAATGACTCATCAAATCTCTCTAGCAAGAAAAAAAATCCATAGTGAACTTCTAGAATCACAGTTGGATAATATATTCTTTTTTTTATTTTATAGCAATAGCAGTTAGACTTATATACCGCATCATAGGGCTTTCAGCCCTCTCTAAGCGGTTTACAGAGTCAGTATATTGCCCCCAACAACAATCCGGGTCCTCATTTTACCCACCTCGGAAGGATGGAAGGCTGAGTCAACCCTGAGCCGGTGAGATTTGAACAGCCGAACTGCAGAACTGCAGTCAGCTGAAGAAGCCTGCAGTGCTGCATTTAACCACTGCGCCACCTCGGCTCTTACACAGGACAGAAATGTACTGTGTTTCCTTGAAAGTCTTATATTAATTTTTGCTCCAAAAGGCACATTAGAGCTTATTTTTGAGGAAATATGGTACTAAATGCTATTTCTATAACAACAAACCTATCTAATTGGTAAAATGCAAAATCAAAACTCATTTTTCCACTTCAAGCACAAAGTCCAGAAGTGATGTCCAAGTAGAAACAAAAGTATTTGTGTTGTTTTCTTTAATAAAAGCAGTCAGTTTAGCCATCTCTATTAACTCCATCAATTTTTACAGCCGTTCATCCATTGTGGAAATCAAAGTGTACTTTCATTTTTGTGCATAAAGTAATCTTGCTGCCATCAACATAAATGACATCAAAGTATCAATTTTTCCCCAAGACTTCTTCCACTAAACCCAAAATAAAAGTTTCTGATTTTATCTTTATATTCACCTCTGTGTTAGGATGTGATATACACATTTTAAAGGTATAAATAAGAGGGACCTCCGGATGACATCACGGTGAGATCGGAAGTGAGTAGCGGGTCTCCATGCTCCTGCACCATGTTCTCTCTATTGGAGAGCTCTGAAAGGAGCAAAAGCCACCCTGTAGGGGAAGTGAAGAAAAGATGGGTGCCCTGTAACTTGTGGAGAGCCGCAACTCTTCCACTTGACTCAGAGTTTCTTCCCTCTCATTCACAATGAGGAGAAGAGGCAGCCATCATGGATGCCATGAAGCTGGGACAGCTTTGGCAACAAAGAAAGTACAGGAGCGGTGTAGATGGACAGTGACTGGAACTGGGTGAGAAGAATTATTTTTTAATTAGACCCTAACTTTAAAAGGGAAAAAAGAGAAAATCCAGGAAAAGAGACTCTTAGAACTGTTTGTTAAAGTGGTGAACCATTATACAGAGAAAAATCCTAAATCTGAAAGAAAGGAACGAAGGGGAGAAAAGCTAAAGACTTTTTACAACATAGAAAATTGGACTTTCAAACTGGGTAGGTGTTGTTTTGGAAAGGATTTTAAAATGCTGGAACTATTTTTAGTATTTAGTATTTATTGGGATTTATAGGCCGCCCTTTTCCCTGAGGGGACTCAGGGCGGCTTACTATCTACTTGAATAACTGAGTGGAAGCATTTCATGACCCTTATACTTTGCTGTTCGGAACAGTACCATGATTGATATTACTAGAACAGTTGCAGTCTTTCCATCCAGGTCCAGACAAATGTAATTTACTAGCAATTAATGCTTTTTCTTTCTTATGTCCAGATGTCAACTGAAAAGCATCCAATTAATTGCTTCCTCTAGACCAGTGTTTTTCAACCTTGACAAATTTAAGATATATACACTTCAGCTCTCAAACTTCCAACTTCATGCTGGGGAATTCTAGGTACTCTGTTTCACCACCTTTTCAATTTCTCTAAAAAGGAAAGATCAGAGACAGGGCAACAGTTGTCCAAAATAGACATATCAAGTGAAAACCTCTACAGAAGATATTCCTTATCTTTTAGGGATTGGGTTGATATGGCATACCACATAGCTAGGTGGAGATTACACTGAACCTCTATAGTTGTTTGTTAGCATGTTATCATGCTTTACAGAAATTAATCATGCTTTGTGATTGTTCTCATGCTTTACAGAAATCAATTACCTGTTTCTTCTTTTTCTTATTCTCCAATTTTTTTTAAAAAATAAAGAGCTTCTAAACCAGATCTCTGTAGTATTCAGCCATGGGCTGCAGGCAGTTTGGCTTAGCCTGGTGTTATTTTTTTTTTTAAAGATACTAAGTTCACTGGTTCTGTATCCCAAAAGACAGAGTGATATTTATTCTAGGGCTGTGATGGTGAACCTATGGCATGCGTACTAGAGGTGGCACGCAGAGTCATCTCTGTGGGCACACGCACCATCGCCAACTACTTTTCTGGTTTCTAGCATGCACATGCGCGCTGGCCAGCTGGTCTTCAATGGAGCCAGAGTGTTGGAAAACGGCCTGAGCACTACCCCAAAAAGGGACAAAAAACGGCGTGAAAAATATCCTGAAAAACAGCCAATAATGCCCAAAAAACAGGCATGTGAGTGCTGGCCAGCTGGTCTTTGGGTTTATGGTGCTCTGGCACACGTTCCAGTTTGGGCATTCAGGGCCAAAATAGCAATAGCAGTTAGACTTATATACCGCTTCATAGGGCTTTCAGCCCTCTCTAAGCGGTTTACAGAGTCAGCATATCACCCCCACAGTCTGGGTCCTCATTTCACCCACTTCGGAAAGATGGAAGGCTGAGTCAACCTTGAGCCAGTGAGATTTGAACCGTCGAACTGCAGATAGCAGTCAGCTGGAGTGGCATGCAGTACTGCACTCTAACCACTGGGCCACCTCGGCTCTCTTCGCCATCACTCTTCTAGCCATTCTTTGGTGGCCTAGGTGACCCAGCTACTTTTTTGTAAGATTACATTAACAGAATCTTGCAAGTCTGAAAGTACTAAGTTCTAAATCCATTGGGTTGGGTCCTTCCTAAGTTTCTTTTTTTTTATGATTAAACTATTGTGAGTTTCTAGTTCTCTTGTCTAATGATTTCTTAAGCAGCATCTCCTCTCCCCTTTCCTCAAAGTTATCCATGCCTTCCATTTCAGAAAACTAATATTGGGAGAATTAGGAAGAACAGATATAAGATAATCAGATACAGCAATCTCTGACTTGTTCATTTGCAATTTAAGAAGGCAGGAGTGTATCACCTTATGATCCATTACATCAGCATTCCCCAATCTTTCTGGTTGGCAGTCGGGTGCGGGGAAGAGAGGGAATGATTTTGTGCAAAGGGCAGGCTCACATGCAGCTTCATTTGCACGAGTGGGGCTGCAAGTGCTGACACCCATTACTTGCATGAACGAAATTGTGTGTGCATCTATACTCACCCACCCCTAATGCAGTCTAGTTATGAATGGGCCACGGCCCAGGATTTGGGTACCCCTGCCTTTCATAATATTTAGAAGAGTTCTATAAGGCCTGTGATGCCTGCTGTAGAACTCCTGTTTTAATTTTCTGTGCTTACTTCTAGGCCAGATTATCCTGAAGTTGCCATTTGAAATATATCTACAAGCATACATACATACATACATACATCTATCTATATCTATCTATCTATCTATCTATCTATCTATCTATCTATCTATCTATCTATCTATCTATCTATCTATCTATCTATCTATTATCTATCTAGATAGATAGACAGAGACAGAGACAGAGACAGAGACAGAGACAGAGACAGAGACAGAGGCTCAAGAGAGTTCATTGAAAATCATTGGCAATAATTTCTCCTGGTCAAAATCAAAGGAACAATGCATACATGAAAATTTTTGGATCCCTCCTCCCAATTGTTCACCAAAAGAAGAGGCATTTTTGCAGTGTATTTTCTGTCTTTAGAACAGTATTTATCAACATCAGTAACTTTAATTTGTGCAGAGTGGGGGATTCTGGGAATTTAAATTTATTTATTAGATTTGTATGCCATCCATTTCATCTAATGGTGAGTAGAGGTTGAAAAACTCTGCTTTGGAATAAATTCCTACTGAGTCCTCATTAGAAATAAATATTATACCTGTAAATAATGTCTGAGGATGCAAGAGGTATTCTTATTTTCATATGGGAGTTATTTGAAAACAGTTTCAGTGATACATGAAATCATGGAGAAGGAAAGAAAGCAGAAATAGGTTCACCTTTCAAATGACTGTATCACTCACTTCAAATCCGTCTACATCTGGCTTGTATCATTTTCACAAACCTGTCTCCCATTGTTATGTTTCATTTTGAAATCACTTTTGGTTTTGTATATATCTTCCCCCAATTTACTCATGCATCTTTCTCTAATTAATTTGTTGCACATATTGTTCTTGTAGCTGAGAACCATGTTGCCGTATACGGATAATAATCAATTATCCAATATTTTTAGAAATAAGAAATATTCAATTTTTAAAAATGTTTTGAACACGAAGAAGAAAGCAGGTGCTTTGGCTGCCATATTTCAAATGTTGCTGGTCAGTTGATCTGTGTTGCAAGGAACTGAGCTCATAGCTTTCATAAACTGTTCAGACATTTGGAAGCAATAGACGAGCCATAATTCCATAATGAAGCTTAATTATGGAGCTTAATTTAGATATGTGAAACCCTATAGAATTCATGGAAATTTTCCACGTTTAATTTCACAAGCAGATCATACACAGATGTGGGCTGACATCTGTGTGGGACGTGGAGGCAGATGCACCAATGTGTCAAGAAGGAATGTAATGAAAATAAATAACACAATAATTTCTCTCTGAATCATTTAGCTTTGCTTCCTTTAATGTCCATATTTTTATTTTAAGTACAAATTGAGTTTCCCCTCTTAGTTTACACATTGTTGTACCAGCATTCCCCACTCACTGCTGAAAGGATGCTGCAACTGAAACTAGCAATATGTTGCCCGGAGTTGTGTGATATTAAACAAACATTTATAGTAGTAATTGTATCTTTGTTGTATATAATATAATTCTATGGGGGAGAAATGCTTATGTAGTACATGCCCTATCGTCAATAGGCATATATTATTTTAGGGTGCATGTTTTTTTTTTAACAAGGAATTTGAGAAAACTATTGTTGTGGTCCGCCAGCGGCCACCGGAGCTGGCAGGAGATTCGTAGAGTGAGGAGGTTGGGGAGGAACATGGACCAGTCCTGGAATCTGGGGAAGAGTCTGATGAGGGCTCTGTGTAGGAGGCAGAGAGGGGTCCAGAGCTGTATGCCAGTTATCAGCTGCCTTCAGAATCAGACATGAGGTTTTTTTTAAAGTTCTGGCACACAGTTCCTCAGACATGGCTTGGAATGAACAGGTGATGGGGATCAAATCTCTGTGCATGCACATCTCTTAGCATGCCATGGTTTACTGAGGAGCTCCAAGTGATGAAGTGGTACAAGAGATGCCTAGAGCACCACTGGAAGAAGATGAAAAAGGAAGTTGATAGAGCACAGGTAAGCTTCCTTATTAGGATTTATGGCAATAAGGGTGGTGAAGTGTGCTTACTTCACCAAATGTATAATATCTGCAAACAGCTATGTAATGGCCCTGATTTGGGTGACCAGAATCAGAATAGAGCTGGATTAGACCTTGGAGGTCTTCTAGTCTAGCTCCCTGCTCAAGCAGGAGATCCTATACCATTTCAGACAAGGGACTGTCTAAAATGGTCTAAATTCCAGATCCATTCTGAATAAGTCATGGCAGCTCTGGCAAGCTACTGTGAGGTTCATTACAGCATCTCTTACATAAAATTGCTCGGCTTTGTTCGGAGCTGGATTAAAGGCTGGGTAGGCTTGGAAGCGGCTGAGACATAGGTAGTCCTGTTAAGTGGGATGAATTTCATCCTATTGAACCTGAGGAATTGGATGTGGTACTTGTGGCTATGAAATCAGCTTCCCATCTCCTTGCCTGGATGGTTAAAGGCAAAGCCACTCAGAAGTATCATGTGATAGGGATCAAAGAGTGATTACTGCCTATTTATGGGAGGGAGTAGTCCTGCCTGCCTTGAAGGAGCCAATGCAATGTTGGGATTCAAAAATTTTCCTGCCGGTTCTGTGGGTGTGGCATGGCTTGGTGGGCATTGCTTGGTGGGTGTGGCTAGGGGGGCATGGCAGGGGAAGGATATTGCAAAATCTCCATTTCCACCCCACTCCAGGGGAAGTATACTGTAAACTCCCCATTCCACTCCCACCCCACTAACCCGCTTTCCAGCTCCATTCTCCTGTGTAAGGCAACAGCAGAATACCTAGTCGATCAGCTGGGATGCCGATCAGCTGGGACTCGGGAGGCAGCAATTCTTCGAACTACTCAAAAATTTGACAGAACAGGTCAGAACTGGCTAAATACTACCTCTGCAATGGACCCAACAGTGTTAGACAGCTTTCATCCAATCTCTAACCTTCCTTTATTAGATGTTGAGATGAGGGTTGGTGATCAGCTACAGAGGGTCCTGGGTGAAGCTGATTATCCCCTTTCATGTTGAGGAGTGGCATTGGTTGCACTTGCAGATGACATTTGGAGAGCTTGGAATAGGGGCCTTTCTGGGTCTCTCCATATCAATCATGCTATCCTCCTGGGCTGACTTTGAGAGTTGGGGATAAGAGGCCGTCTTTTGCAATGGTTCTTCGCTCTGAGGCTGGTTCTAGTGCACTGGTTGCCAGTTTCCTTCTAGGTGCATTTCCAAGTGCTAGTTATTATCTTTAATGCTCTACAGGACATGAGACATCTGTCCACCAGATGTGAGATAGGGTAGGCAAGTCCCTAGTTCCCTCCCTTTAAAGCTGCAATCTTTCGGGAGCTACTAAGCATGCTTTATCCATAGCAGCTCATGCCCTATGTAATACCCTTCCTCCTGAGATCAGGTAGGCCTTTATCCTTTTACTTCCGGAAAAGCACTTAAGACTTGGCTTTTCCCCAAGCACTAGGATAAGGTGAGATTGGCACATCTCTTAAATAGCAAAGTACTTTTCATCTTCATCCATAGCTGACAGAGAAGTGGTCCCCAGATTGCTCCATTGAACAAACAGAACCTTACCTTTCTTTGCTTCTTAAGGGTGATTTAGAGAATATGTATCTTTCTCTCTTATCTAATCATGTCTGTTGTTGGAGAAAATATCTCCCCAAGCACTAATATATATGTCCAAAACATTCCATCCTACATGGATAGATGAAGAAAACATGCCTAACTATGCCAGTTTGACATACATCATTGTGATGAAGGGTTTAAGAGCATCCAAGTGGATATTATTAAAGGGCCAACACAAACACTTACAATAGTCAGGAGTTTTCAAACAATTTCAGGTCCAAAACACCGTTTATTAAAAGTAATTAAAAAAATTATGGGACTCCTGATTAAAGACAAAGCTCTAATGATAGAAAATCAGTCACACTTCCAATGGTAAACTTCACCCCCCCACACACATTTGTCTTTCATAGAACCCTAATCAGATTCTCATAGAAATTTAAAGTTCCAAGGAACTATAACTATATTTTGTAGTTGCAGTTTTGACTTATTATGTAGACAAGTCTTTTTAACTCTTCATAATTTAGCTTTGTTGACTGATCCTGAGTTTTATATGAGAACAGGAAAAATAATCCCCTTTGTTCACTTTCTTATTATCAAACCTACTATATATATTTATTTTTTCTTTACTTGCATCTTCTAACCACTCAGTGTATCTTCCCCTCTGCTTTTCTTTATTTTTTTCTACTTTTGAGCTAATGAGTGTCTTGGGTTTAAAACATACGTATGATTTATTTATATACTGAAAAATCTCTGCAAGTGTCTGAAATAACATTGAAGGAAAGTTCTTGAATGAAACTGTTTTCTACTAACCACTAGAGGGCACCACAGTATCAGTATGTTACACATCTTATCTGGTGCTGAAAGTGATCCAGGAAGTGTTTAATCTATTGTAGTAGACATCTTAAATTATTTGCTTCAGTTATTCTAGTGCAGGTAAATTATCAATGTGGCACAATAGAGGATTTTTTTTTCTCATATACTATCTGGCAAAGATAATCTCTTTATCAAACACAGATTAAATATAAGGAACTGAAACATGGCACTTTTAGAATCATAATAAACAATGAAACACTATTTTGAAACAGTTCAAGAATGTGCTAGATGTTCATTGTCAAAGTGTATCTTTATTATTATGCCTGATATTGCTACCTCTCACAGAAATATTAACAGCAAAATAGCCCCCAGGTTGAAGTCTATCCACATACCATGAGACATGGGAATCATCTTTGATTTTCTCAGAGCCTTAACACAATGCCACTTCAGCAGGATTGTGAAAAAGAATTAAGAGGTGGTTCTTCCTGAAGCTAATCAGAATGCTACGTTTTTCCTATTATTGCCAAGAAAATCCAGGCTGCTCAGTAAGATAGAAAAAGACACCAGGAGATACTGGGGCACATGCCCTATAGTTGATAAAGAAACCTGAAAGGTATTTCTTGATCATCAAAAGTGTAGAAAAAAGTGCAACATGAAACTTAAAATTAAAGTAAAGCTGCAAGTTGTCTCATCTTCACTTTAGCAATTGTATTCACTGCTGTTTTTATTTAATAGGGAGAGAGAGAGTGTGTGAGGGAAGGAGGGAGGGGGTTACTAAAATCCTTCAATCCTATAGTTCCTTGATGGCGAACCTATGGCACACATGCCGGAAATGGCACACAGAGCCATCTTTCTAGGCACACGAGCCATTGCTGAGTGATATAGTTAGTAATTTTTCATAATACGAGTTTATTGGACCCAACTATTATCCCTTTGCCCCCTCATCTAATATTTTGCTACTATGCATAGAGGATATTTTAAAACAACTATATATGGCTATTGTTCTCCAAAAATGGGCAGGATAAACATACAAATATCAAAACGGACAGGGTGAAATATATACCGTATTTTTCGGAGTATAAGATGCATCTTTTTCCCTCAAAAAAGAGGCTGAAAATCTGAATGCAGCATTTTTTGCCTCCTGAAACCCCGCCCTCTTCACCAAAATGGCCGTGCATAGCCTCTAGGAAGCTTTTAGAGAGCTCCTAGGGACTGGGGAGGGCAGAACTGAGCAAAAACGGCACATTGTTTTCTCAATTTTACCCCCCCCCCAAGCCCCCAGGAGTACTCTATAAGCTTCCTAGAAGCTATCATGCCCTTTTTTTTCTTTTTCTTTTTTTTTTTTTTTACAAAAAACGGGCCCATTTTTATGGAAAATGGGCTGTTTTTGCTTGTTTTGAGGGGCCCCAGTTGCACTCTGCAAGCCCCCTAAAGGCTATTCATGCCTTTTTTTGGGAAAAAAAAACCCTCTCTGTTTTTGCAAAAAATGGGCCGTTTTGGGGAGGTTTGCAGAGTGCAAAATCTTTTTTTTTAATTTGCCTCTTTAAAACCTTGGTGCGTCTTATGCTCCGGTGCGTCTTATACTCCGAAAAATACGATACGATATTTTTTTCTATCCATCTATAACTTGTGTTATTTTCCTCTGACAGTATCAGCAGACCAGGACTCTCAGCCACTCTGATGAAGTAAAAAAATGTTCTTAGATACTCTGATTGATACTACTACCTGCTTATTTCATAACACATTTATTTTTAAATGATAGGAAAAAATAGGTTAACTAAAAGCAGGTACTCATTATTACTGATGTTTATTTTGAAATTCATTATTTTTTCTACTAATTAGTTATTATTCTTTCTTCCTTCAGAAGTAGCACAAACATTTCTTATAGGTTAATAGCAGAAAAAATAATCATTTATTTACTTTTTAAAGATGTTACATCTTCTTAAATTTGTGAGAAAAGTGTTAATAGGACCAAAGAAAAATTAGAGAGTATAATGTGTATGTATTGTTAAATTAGTTGTAAGAAACATAGCACCAATGGTATGTCACGTTTTAGTATAAATATTATTTTTAAAAGCTTAGTTGGAAAAGCCTATTCTTTAAGGACTTACCATATTTTTCAGACTATAAGATGCACCGATGTATAAGACGCACCAAGATTTCAAAGTGGTAAGTAAGAAAAAAAAAATGTTTTTGCCTTTCTGCCCCCAGGAGCACTCTGCAGGCTTCAGCGGGGCTGGGGGAAAACAAAAATGCCCCCATTTTTGCAAAAAATGGGCAGAAAATGTGCCGTTTATCCAAAAATGGAGACATTTTCCTCTTTCCCCAGCCCTGCTGAAGAGTGCTTCTGGCGGCTGGACGAAGGGGAAAACGCCTCAGTTTTTGTGAAAAATGGCCCATTTTTCGCAAAAAATGGGATGCGGGAGCAGGGCTTCAGCAGGCCAAAAATGACTGTAATCAGAGTATAAGATTCACCAACATTTCCATGCTCTTTTAGGGGGGGGAAAGTGCATCTTATACTCCAAAAATATGGTAATATTGGTATCAAGACTAGTAAATGAAAACATAGCTAAGACTAAAGTCAATAAATCGAAGCATGGTTTAATGCATTAGAAAAACCTATTGGGTTTTTTTTGGGGGGGGTTGGAAATGGTATGACAAGATATAAAATTGAAAAGTAATGATATTCTTGTAAGGAAGTATTTATTTATTTACAGGACTTATATGGCTGTTTATCTATGATAGTTCTGGGTGCCTCACAATAATCCATAGAAACGCAACTAAGAACAAATGTACTTTCCCCCCCGGGTGCCAGACCAAACAGTCTCCCAGCTGAATCCCTAGCCCAGATGTCAAACTGGCAGCCCGCAGGCCTGATACGCCACATGCAGGCCACACCCACTCCAGCTCCATGAAGGGGGAAAAAAACATTGCAAAACTCACAAGACAGCAATGTGGTGCCACAAGTTTGACACCCATGGGTTAGCCTAATGCTTGGGAAAAGAGCCAGATTTCTTTATGGCTTTCTGGAAGCCATGTATCTCAGATAAGAGGTTGTTTCGAAGGCCAGGGAAGCCAATGAAAGGCATATCTCTGAGGTTGGCAACCTTAAAGGGAGAGCTCTGGAGGACGCCCACCTATCTAACCTAACAGACATTCTCAGGAAGACGCAATCCCACATATAATCAGGGTCTCTGCCATATAAGGCTTTAAAGGTGATAATTGGCACCTTGAATTGCCCACAGCAAGTGACTGGAGGACAGTGCAACTTACTTTGCTGAAGTAAAAGGCATTCAAACTGTACCTGGTGCAGCTTTCTGGACCAGTTGTAACTGCCTAATGTTTTTCCAAGGACAGCCCCATATAGAGCACATTTCAGTAATCCAAATGGAAGGTGATTAAAGCTTGGATGATTGTGAGCAAGGCCATTATTTTGATGACTTCCTTAAACCTCATTTATAAAGCAATTCTTAGGGCAGTGTGTTTCACACAATGTTCTGCTGAAATTAGAAACATGTTGGAAATGTGTTTAAAAAAATTAGCACCTAATTTTAGATTGTAAGCAGCTAATAAGGACTTGCCATAATACTCTTTGTCTTTCACTCCTTATCTTCTGTGTTGATGTGCAAACAAAGGGAACGTCTGATATATTCATTCCTAAGAGGTCTGTAAGGGCTGCATAAGCACACCAACGTGTCTACCATCCCCGGCCTAATGTTTTTTTTTATTTGTATCCATTTCATGTATCCAAAATCATGTTTATACTTATATATGCTATCTAATACATGCTTGATGAAATACATAAATAAAATTTTAAAAAATCCTGCCAATTCACATGGAAAATGGACTACCACAACAGGTCTGTCATTTGTTCTGGATCATAAATCCTCACCGGCAAGGCATACAAAAATGGAACAGAAGACTCATAATTCAAAATATAGATAAGATGTACTATCTTTGCCTAGCCCAGGTGGTCAGCAAACTTAAACACTCAAAGAGTCATTTGGACCCTTATCCCACAGAAAAGAAAACACTGGGAGCCACAAAGGTCCTAACCGGAAGCCCCCTGTTCAATTCTGGAGCTGACTGGAAGTTCAGTTCCCCCACCATAGAGTCTCCTCCTAGCGCGGCATACTTTTTTACCTACTGTAACCGAAAGCCCTATCAATTGTGTAGACAACTCAAAAACCCTCCCCTTGCCATAGAGTCTTCTCCTGGTGCACTGTGCTTCTCTCCCCCCACCGAAAGCTCCTCTCAAAATTGTGGCGCCGACCCGTGATGGAGCCACAGCAGAGGGAGGAAAGAGCCACATGCGGCTTCATAGCCACAATTTGCTGACCCCTGGCCTAGCCTCAATGCACTTTCTGCCATGGTGAAGGCTTTGGGCATATAAAATAACACAGAAAGATGTCCTTAAAAGTGAGAACAATGAAATAATAAAAAAAAGCTTCCTGGATTAAATGGGAGGATGGTAAAAAGCTCACAAAACTCAATCTACAAATTAAGGCAGTACAGAATGGTAGGGGCATTTTATTTCCTTTTGGCACAAATTCTTCCAAGTTTCAGTGAGACTGTCCTTAAATGGCCATGGAAATTGCTTGTACAAGCAATGCATCTAAAGGGGGTGCATTTCTGAACCAGCGAGCAATTTTGGGCCTTGATGCTAGAGGTTGAATCAGCACTTTGTGAGTTTAGCATGCAATTATTTCCCCCCAATTTCCTGCCACCTGGGACTTTCTAATGATATCGGCCATAAATGTCACCTTTTGTACCATGAGGCATTCAGTGAGTTTATTTATTTAATTCTGTAGATACGTTTCCCAAAATAAACGTTGATCTAAATATAACAGTACTCTGTGGTGGAGGGGTGGGTGCGTATTCATTACTGCTGCTGGCTTGTCAGCAGAATCTGAGACTACTCAAAGGATGTATAAACATTACAATTTCTATGTTCCTTATTACTTCTAGAACTGAATAACTTAATTCATACTGGACTTTTGTGTGTAGTAAAGTTTTTTTTAAAAACTGATCTCCCAAATCCTTTCCATGGTAGCAATGTGAAATGTGTCATTAGCATTTTGTTTTTTGCATATTGAATCAGGGTTCAAGATAATGAGGAACTAATTTGAAATATCTTCACATGAAAAGATTCATTATTCAGTGGCAGTGCATAAAATTTGCCTGCTGAAAGTCCCCAATTTCACTGTAGGGTGTCTGCATTTAAATGAAAACTAGTAATAAGACTTGACAGAACTTTACAGCAGGGTCCCCTAGTTTAAAGGTAAAGGTTCCCCTCGTTTTTGACTCTAGGGGGTGGTGCTCATCTCCATTTCAAAGCTGAAGAGCTGTCCAAAGATGTCTCCATGGTCATGTAGCCGGCATGTCTAAATGCCGAAGCCACACAGGATGTTGTTACCTTCCCACCAAAGGTGGTTCCTATTTTTCTACTTGCATTTTACATGCTTTTGAACTTCTAGGTTGGCAGTAGCTGGGATAAGTAACGGGAGCTTACTCCGTTACGCGGCGCTAGGAATTCAAATCGTCGAACTGCCAACCTTTCCTATCAACAAGCTCAGCATCTTAGCCTCTGAGCCACCACATCCCTTAGTTTACCCTAGTTTACCACTCTCCAAATACCTGACAACTGCCATCCCTAAACACTTGTGGCCAAAGGAAGTAGTTAGTTTTGGTTCAAACATTCCCACAAAGGCCAGAGTTAGGGAAGATTGATCTAGGTCAAGTATTTCTCAACCCTAGCAATTTTAAAACATGTAGACTCCAACTTCCAGAATTTCCCAGGTAGCATCATGCTGGCTGCAGAATAATGAAAGCTGAATTACATATGTGTTGTCAGCAGCCATGGGATTCACTTACCTTCCCTATCGGTTCGTAAATGCGAGCCTTTGCGTACTTGTGTTTGCTTCGCTTACACGCACCACATATGCACATGTGCACCGCCTTCTGTACTTGCACAGTGTTCATGCATGATGTCAGGGTGGGTGGGCAGAGCCTCCTGCAGCCACTGCTACCGGTTTGCCGAAACCAGAGAGAACCAGCTGAATACCACTTCTGGTTGCTAGGGTTAAGAAACACTGGTCCAGAAAGCCATTATTTCCCAATTGGGCTACATGGGGCCATTGCACAGAGGAGTGTGAAATGACTTTATGTATTCATAGCTTATTATAATTGTGAATTCTTTCTGGACTAAATGTCTTTTTTTTTTTTTTTGGTCAAACCAAGGTGGTTCCTTTCTACAAGATTTGATTTCATTTTTACTGTCTTAAACAAAATCAATAATAACAACATAATAGTATTAAAGTACAAATGATCTAAGGACTATATGTATTTGAAAGAAAGATTAGTTTCACTTTAAGGTGATTTCTCAAGAAAAAGATAACAAAACAGAAAAATATCATCTGCTATTATTATTAGATTTTCAGTTAAACAAACATATTGTTCCTGTTTTATTGGGAGTTATTGGGACAGGGAGGAGATTATCAATCTTTTCAGGTAAATGCAGATTTAAATCCATTTTTGCATAATTTTAATTTTAGCACATAAATATTCAGCAGCATAAATATATTGACATTATATATATATATATATATATATATATATATATATACTTAAAGTCACAACCCCTGGTATGCCCAAGTATGGGAGGAAGGTCACACTTCCACTCTCTGTCATTAGGCTCGTCACAAGAGACCATACAGACAGAAACCCAATATTTTTTACTGTTGCCTTTTTTTGTTACATTTGCTATATTTATGCTGATAAATAAATAAAGGGAGACTTTAAGTATATACCTCCCACCCTGGCTGGCTGATATGGAGTCGTTCTCTGTAGCTCAAATGGTTAACTCCCTGCCTGGGAGGCAATAGAGCACAGGTTCGATTCCCAACTTGGGTATGGCTAGCTGATGAGAGCTAAATAGCTTGAAATAGATCTATACTAGTCTCCCTTTATTTATTTATCAGCATAAATATAGCATAAATATATATATATAGCATAAATATATATATAATATATAATATATAATATTTTTTTAAAAGATATTCATATTGCTGAAAAAACAAGCAAATTTAGTCATATTACTCAAAACAATTTTTTTTCTGCATCTCTTGTTGGAAAAAGATTCATTCAACTGCGGATGAATCAGTTCACATTCTATGTTTCTTCTGTAGATGAAGAAATTGTTACAGTGTGTATTTGCGGGTTTATCTAATATCTGGACCAGGCAATTGACACTCCTTTTCATTGTATATTGTTTATAAAGTAATGTTCAGGAAGTAGTCATTGAAACTGCCAGCAGTTCTCTTCAATGAAGTGTGACCTGGGAATAGGAATGACTAACCTATAATAGAACTTCAAATCTCAGAATTCCTTTTGATTTATAGCTATAAATCCTAGATTCATACATTGCACTAACCAGTGACGTGCGGTGAGGTTGATACCTGGTGAGGCTCAGCAGGGCAGCGGTCGGCCTCGGCGGGGGGGGGGAATTTGCATTGCGGGAGCAACCAAGCGCCTGGGTCTGCAGCAAAGGCGCTTGGTGGCTCCTGCGATGCAAAGTGCCCCGCTGCCCCCCCGCTGTCCCGGCCTGCGTCCGCTGCTTCTCCAAGCTCCGCCGCTGGAAGTCCCGGATCGCCTCTGGGGGAAGGCTGAGTGAAAAACGGAGTGAAGCTTCTCTGCGGCCTCCCGACGCTGCCCAGAGGCTCTTGCAGGAACACGTGTCAGCGGCCGGCGGCCTGGAGCGGCCCCGGCTGTGAGACAAGGGAGCACTTAAAGTAGCTGCTGCCGCTGCCGCCACCACCGCCCCGCCGGGCAAAGGAGGGGCGGTGGCGGCAGCGGCAGCGGCTGCTTTAAGTCTCCTTTGTCTCACAGCCGGGGCCGCTCCAGGCCGCCGGCCGCTGACACGTGCTCCTGCAAGAGCCTCTGGGCAGCGCCGGGAGGCCGCAGAGAAGCTTCCCTCCGCTTCTCACCCAGCCTTCCCCCAGAGGCGATCCGGGACTTCCAGCGGCGGAGCCTGGAGAAGCAGGCCGGGGCAGCGGGCGGCAGCATCGGGGATGGTGGGGCACTTACTTTGCATCATGGGAGCCACCAAGCGCCCAGGTCTGCAGCAAAGAGGCAGCCTCCTCCTTCTCGCCCACTCCTCTCTCCTCTGAAGCACGCCCCGCCCAACGTAAGCGTGCTCAAGAAGACACGATTGGCTGCTTCCAAATCAGGAGGCGGGAGAATTAGTGCCTCTTTTTCATCTGAACTTCTTTGCCTTTTAACTCTTTATTAACTTTTAGAAGGTGAAAAATTCCTTATGGAAAAGAGGCCCCGAGTTCTCTCGCCTCCTGCTTTGGTTAACACTAAGCAGACACCAAGCCACTGTGACCTGGAATCTGGTAGCAACTATCTTGGCTTTAATTATTTTAAAAAAATATTTAAATTTCTTTCTTTTTCCTGAGGAGACTGGTGAGGCTCCGCCTCCCTTGCCTCTAGTGACTGCACATCCCTGGCACTAACCCAAACACCTGTTGGGTATTTAGAGAAGTTCCATGAAGAAAAAACATATTGAAAAGATCTGACTTAAGAAAAAAAATCAGTTATATTTTCTTGAAAATTTTGACACCCTCTGTGTTTAAGGAAGACTGTAATAATCTTTCTCTTGGAATTGCTGTGACTTTCATAGCAATAACCAATGCTAGCTCAAGTAGTTAAGATCATGGTTTTAAGAGACTTGAGGTATGAAAAGCATTGTTTTCTCTGAGCTGTAGAAAGAATTGGGGCAGGCAGGGAGTACAGAAAATGCAATGTGTCTCAACGCTGCTGCTTTTTCCAAACAGATGTATGCCTGATGTGCTTTCCTTCTGTTGATGTGACACAGGGGTGTCAAACTCAAGGCCTGGGGGCAAAATCCAGCCCACAGGATGCTTAGATCTGGCCCTTTGGGCAGCCCTGGAAACAGTGAAGGATAAGCCTGCAAAGCCTCTGCCAGCAAAAACTGAGCTCGGGCAGGCCTCTGGCAGAGGGTTGCAGGAGGCAGTTGCAGTCAAAAATTGAGCTCGGGAGCCTGTTTTCACTGGCAGAGTACTCGAGCCTTCACAGGTACTCTGACATAAGTGACATCGAACTAGCCATGCCCATCTTGGCCATGACCCCCCCAGGCCCTCAAGGTCAAACACAACCCTGATGAGGCCCTCAACGAAATTGAGTTTGACACCCCTGATGTAATAGAAGTGGTCTTCGTCAACTGTGCCTTATTGTTTGAATGTCTTTATTGCTCTTCTTTTTGTTAGCTTGGTTTTTTTTTCCTGCTTAGGAGAACATATCAAGACCAAATATATGGCCTTGAAGAACTACAGCAACTTGAAATCAGGCAATGAACATCCAGATTACTTTCCATTCTATTCTTAGTGTTAGTTTGGGCAAGTGAGATGTGTTTGTTATACTTTTTCTAACTAGTTTACCCATACTTGGGACTATCTGTATTATTATCACAAATAGCCAGGTGACCTATTGATGACATGATGGAAAATATTGTCTTACAGTATGTAAAGCAACAATTTTCCAGCAAGGGGGGGGGAGCTGTTAATGAACTTTCTGAGCTGGGATGTTAAAGAGTATTACTGCATTGATAAATGAGGTCATTAAGACTCATCAGATTAATGGAACAATTTCTACCATCTCTCTTAAATGGTCCACGGTACTGAATAACCTCCCTGTTTTTATCCAGCCTTTTTCAGCTCTCAATACCAATTGCTTCATCTAGTTATCTGCTTTCTTCTGTAATTCTTCAGAGATAGAATAGAATAACAGTGTTGGAAGGACCTTAGAGGTCTCCAACCCCCTGCTTATGCAGGAAACCCTACACCACTTCAGACAAACGGTTATCCAACATCTTCTTAAAAACTTCCAGTGTTGGCACATTCACAACTTCTGGAGGCAAATTGTTCCACTGATTGATTGTTCTAACTGTCAGGACATTTCCCCTTATTTCTAAGTTGCTTCTTTCCTTGATTAGTTTCCACACATTGCTTCTTGTTCTACTCTTAGGTGCTTTGGAGAATAGTTTGACTCCCTCTTCTTTGTGGCAACCCCTGAGATATTGGAACACTGCTATCATGTCTCCCCTAGTCCTTCTTTTCATTAAACTAGATATACCCAGTTCCAGAAACGGTTCTTCATATGTTTTAGCCTCCAATTCCCTAATCATCCTTGTTGCTCTTCTCTGCACTCTTTCTATAGTCCCCACATCTTTTCTATATCGTGGCGACCTCATGGTCAATTTGCTTATCTTGACTTGCAGTCTCTTTTGGTGTTTCAGGTACTTCACATTCAGTATGCCATCATCAGCCATATTTTATGCATAATGAAAATGATCTCAGAAACAATATGGTATCTTCTGGTAGAACAGGAAATTTCCTTTGATGAAATGAAACTTTGATGTTGTAGACAACATGGATTAGAAGTAGTATTTTAACACACTGAAAGACCTGTGTTGGAAAAATAAATGGGGCAGGGGATTTTGATCTTAAATTTGGTTTGTATAGAAGGCCATAGGCAAAAAAACCCCAAGATGATTAGGTGTACATATTGCACTATATTATAATGCAGTTTGTTTTAAATCTTAGCATAATGTGTGAACCAGTATATTATGTTTTTTCGGCAAATCATAGTTTAAAACTTTAATATTATTTTAAACTTGCTCAGTGGTTTGATTCACATATTATGGCATTTTTTTAACTATAACTGGCTGAACAAATCACAGTGTTTTATTGAACCGAAGCCATAAAAACAGTTTTGTAAATGGCATGGACTGAATTCTCATATTACATGAAGACAAGTCCAAAGAAAACCACATTAGTGTTAGCGTAAGAGGTGACTCTACTACTAGTGTCCATCATGATTCTCCTCCTCCTCCTCCTCCTCCTCCTCCTCCTCCTCCTCCTCCTCCTCCACCACCACCACCACCACCACCACCAACACCAACACCAACACCACCACCACCAACACCACCACCACCACCACCACCACCATCATCACAATAATGATTTGGATAGAACTGTTGGAAAGAAACAGAAACAAAGAATTTAAGGGCTGGATAAATCATTGGAGATCATCTATTCTGACCCCTTATCCAATATGGGAATCTACTAATACAGCATGCCTAATTGATAGATGGGCATCCAGTCTTTGTATGAACAATAATGGCACTTAAGTACTTTAAATAACATTGTTTATTTATCCTGTTTCTGTCAGTCTTACCAATACATCAGACAGGAAAAATGACTACATAAGCTAACAGAATCTTGCAGGTCTGAAAATATAATTCTTCTGCCATTTCGTTTGCAGCATAAGACATAAGAGAGTGCCCCTTCTGAGCCTTTTGCTCCATCCACAATGCAGCTGTGGACTATGCCTTCTTTTATCTGTCTATTCCCTTGGCAGCATCTCTTTGCTTCATCTCCAAGTCTTTCCCACATCTCATTATTGTTGTTAGTTGCAGAGTTGTGTCTGACCCATTGCAAGTCCATGTGCAACGTTCCTCCAGGCCTTCCTGTCCTCTACCACTACATTCCCTTTATTATGTTTTCAGATTCTGCCTTTTCTCCAGCATTTGTAATTGCGATAACAAAATAGGGAGCATGGTAGATTTAATCTGACCTATTAGAAAGACTGTTAAAATGTTAGGCACTAATAGCTGTAGTAGATGGATCACAGACAGTTCTTCTGCAGCGTGACCTCGTCTTTTGAAATGAAGGCATCATAACATTGCTGAAACATTACTGAAAAAAATGTTATCTATTGATGACTAGATGACATATCTTTAGGGATCTGAAATGTATTCAGTTGAAGTGGAAAAGTAATGGCCATGTGCCCACTCTTGTCTGAATCCTGCCAATTGCTGTGACTGAGTTGTTTAAAAATGTTGCCATGGAGTCTCTACCATCAATTTTATTTCATCACACGTTCTTTGACTCCTGCTGATTAGATGAAGATGTTTCAAGATGCAGAGTTGGGTCCACAGCATGTTCTGTAGATGGCAGATCGTTGTGTTTTAAACATTGCCTGGCTAGGTTTAAAGAAGAGATACAATGATGACATAAAAGGCCAGTGATGGCTAACTTTTCGTCATCGCAGGCTGCATTCATAATGCAATGCACGCATGACCCCCCTGTGCACCACCCCCATGCATGTGTATGTGACCCTCGTGCTTCCCCCACCCCCATGCATTCACATGTGACCCCTATGCAACACCCTCCCCCCACACATGCCCCCCTGCTCCCACATGCACACTCACCCTGCACATGTGACTTTCCCACATCTCCTGCATGTGTCCTGCCCCAGCGCATGCACGGCAGAGACCCAAAAACCAGTTGGCTGGTGGGAGGCACATACGCATGTGTGGTGGAACTGAGCTGGGATGATTGCTCATGTGCTCGCAGAGAGAGCTCGGCATTCCACCTGTGGCACGTGTGCCATAGGTTCGCCATCAACCTATCATAGCAAAGACGAACCAATATGTCTTGTATCATCCCATCCGATTTGGAGAAGGATTTACAAATGTTGGTAATTTCTTATTCTTAAAAAAAAAAAGTGTAATTTGTTCCTCTGGGCTGAAATCCTATGTTACATAAATAAGAAAGATCCAAGGGTTTATAATGACAGAATTTGAAGAAATGGATATAATCTGTTTAGAGTTAGCCTAACAAAAGAGGAGTTAAAGCTCAAATGAAAGTTGATACTAACTTTCTTTAAGTTTATTTTAGAATATGTTTGTTAAAGATTTATACCCTGTATTTGTTCTGGGAAGTCGGGGGGGGGGGAGGTTGGGGGTGGTTGGGTTCGGGTGGGGGAGGGGAGGTAAATATTTGTAAAAGCTTTTTTAAAATTTTCAATTTAAAAAAAAATAATTTGAAGAAATGGCACTAACAATGAAACAAGCAATACACTTGTTTGATCAGAGAACAGCAACAAAATTATAATACAGTATACACATTTGTGAAATGTTAATTGAACTGATTGCTAATCTGACCCTGGATCTCGCTTTGAGTGGGGGTGTTCTAAACACACCCATTAAAAGTATCTATGGGAAGCTGCTATGTTTATGAAAACAGAGAGTTTATGAATCAAGCGCTATTCATTGATGTAAGAAAATTACATTTCTGGAAAGATACGTGTCATGAAGAATTAGTCATGTCCTGTATATGGAAAATATAGCTTATAAAGGTTAGACTGGCTAGATACATTAACTTTTCATAAAATGGGCAAGCAAAAGAAAAGAAATTCAGATGCCTAGGGAGGAGCATGTAGGGGGCATTTTGAACAATAGTACTTCCATAAAATGTACAAGTAATACAGAATCAGAATAAAGTTGAAACACTTATTTGGCAAATAATATTTTGCCCCTGGGTTAAAAATATTAAAGGAAGTTGCTATTTTTATTAAACCAAATATCGATGTTAGACTGTCCAAAAATAATAATTAAAATTAAAAGTAGCATCTTTTCCAACTGACAGTTTTATTGAAAACACAAAGTACAGAAGCAAAGAATGGCTAGACTGATGAAGAACTTAAGGTACAATTAAATTAAATTAAATTAAGACTTCTTTCGAGCCCTAGACACCAAAAGTAATAAGGGGAAATTGTTTGATGACTAATGCCATGTAGTATTTATGCTGCCGTGATAAAAAATATTTTTAAACGAACCTGCCAGGAAAGTTCTTAATTCATTTCATATTATTCTGTGTAACCACATCAGAATTGAGCACTTACTAGTAACCTTTAGAAAGATTAAGTGATGTAGTGAACCACAGATTAAATATGTAATAGAAAAAAAAACCTACTGATTCCCAGCTGCCACAATATATTTAATTTCATCTCACTAAAAATTATTATCCTACCAACTTTTCCACCTCAAGGAAACAAGTGTGCTACTAAGAATTTTTCCTTTATTTTCAAAACACAGGAGAGAGAACAGCCCTGATACCCAATCAATGAATCTATGGCTTTTCTTCTGTTTTGGAGAATGTTTTGAATTAGTTTGACAGAAGTCTGTCTCCAAATCACAACTTGCTCTTGACCAGAGAGAAATTCCAAAGAGCTTTGTTTTGATACCAGTCATGAAATATGATTGTATAAATATTTCCTAAGAAATATGACCTACCAAAACTAACAATGTTTATCTCCAAGAATGCATTCATAGGTTTGCAGACTGAAATCTAGGACACAGCATACACACACACACACACACATATGTATATATTTAGTTAAAAATTCCTTGTAGAAGGCATCCATAATATAAAAAATCCAATTTCAATTGTTTGTTAAGAAAATAAAAAATGTCAAAAGATACATATGATGTAATTCATGAGCAGCACAATGACTCAGTGCCTAAGATGCTTTCCAGCTTCTCAGCTGGAAAGCTGACAGTCCTTTAATGTAATTCATAAATCTATGCCGTGAGCCAGTCCTTTCTTAGAAAAATTGGAATGGACAGCTAAGTTCAGTGTTGTGAAATCTTAAAGAAGGGGTGCACAAGGCCACATCCAATTTTATAGGATACATTGGAGAGCGCACTCTGAAAATAGCTGGAGTTGACTCCATTTTGGACTAGCATTTTAAGAATATGATGGTTTAACCAACTTCAGGGCTTAAGATATTACTTTGCCTCTTAAAAATCTCACATCTCTAAAAATGCAAATAAATAATAAAAATGCAAATAAATAATGTATGTTTTTAACACCATACAGTGTGGACCGTGGTGGGTTTCCATTTTTTTACTATCGGTTCGTTCATGCGCATGCATGCGCAGAAGTGTACAGGTGGGTAGGCAGAGCCTCCCGCCCCTGCCACTACCAGTTTGCCGAATCTGGGCCAAACTGGATCTGAGTGTGGGGTCTATTATCTTTTTCAATATAAACGCAAAATTACATGATAAGCATTAGAAAAGAATTTTGCTTCAGACAGTACATATTGACTTAAAAAAGCAAATTAGTATAAATGGTCAGAGGCTTTGATCTGTTATAATGCTAATGAGGAGAGGCAGCTGCCAGATGAGAGCATTGACCTATCCATTTAGCTTACATTGTGCTATAAGCAATGTAAGCAAATCCTGCTTCTATGTTGCCAGATATGGTTTTTATTTGTAAGCTGTTCATCAAATACAGAAAAAAAACCTTATTTGTTTAGTAATTGAGTATCAGATTTCATTAAAAAAAATATGTGTCCTTTATTTATTTATAGATCAAACCTATTAAAGGAGAGGTAAAAATAGAAATTAAGAAGGGATTAGCCAGGGAGAACGGCAGGATAAGATGTTAGAACATAACAAATATGTTTGGGAGTTTATAGTCTTCTTAAAAATATATCCTGTGAACCCACTTATATTTTTGTGCTTGAAGTGCAATGTGAAGCCCTTTTATAAAAGGTAAATGAGCTGCGATTCTTTGTGTTATTGGGGCAACATTTGTTCTTAATACATACCCATACACTTTCAATGGCATCACAATTCATACTAAGCCTTGATTTGTCTAATCATAGTTATTGAAGAAAGTATAGCAGTGTGGTTTACAATATCACACTAAGCCAAAACATGATAAACTAACAGGTCTGCTTGGTTATTTGTATGACGCTGTGGTTATTTCATGTTAAAAATAATTGTCTTAAAGGCTGTGGTTATTTCATGTTAAGAGTCATTGTCTTAATTGTGATAGGCAATGGCTGAAGTCACCATTTGGATTGTGATCTAAATATGATAAAAAAGAGCTCCAGAATAAGTTAATGATGCTCTGGTGAGAGTAATGCCCTGCCATACACAGCAAGTCAGAAAACTGAGGGAATATCGATGAGAACGGTTTCCACCTGGATCATGGTAACACTGCATGGTCACTGATATTGTACTCATACTTTCAATATATGAGGAACACCTGCAATACACAGGGATTCTTTTAAAAAGCAGAAGTAATGGAGGGGTGGGGATGCTTTGGAAATGCAATTTCCAGAATTGCTAGTTGGCCTAGCATTTTTGGAACTGGTAAGTTTTGCAAGACCATTGTGGGAAGCAAAATCAAATGATCTTATGTTTGTCCTATAGTTATGTGTCTGTTTGTAGTTTTAATTGTGCTTTTGTTCCATAGTAGCTTGAGCATGTGAATATTTTGATAGTCACCTGATTTATAATAATATGGAATACTTTCAATGTGTCTTATAAACTTGACTCCATGGGGAAATCAGTGTTGTATATAGTACAGCCAGAAAGGCAATATTGGTAGGTATTGTATATAATCCAGTGTCCAAGGCTGTTGTTGGCAGTGTGAAAATGTGTCATAATGTATCATTATTTAAGTGAGAGTGAGCCCCCTGGGGATGCTTTCCAAGCCAGAGGAAAGGACATTGTGAATGAAAAATAGTTTCTTACCAACCAACTATCTGAGCCACTACTCTCTTTGCTGAAGGTTGCCAAATGCTCATTTTCCAATATATTACTCACACAACCATTTCTCCGACAGAGGACAATTTAAACAGGTGTTTAACTTTTCACAGTTCAGTTGCATAAATTTGTGCTGGGGGTAAAATATGGAGCATTTCTCCTCAGCCTAGTTCCCCATTTGGATCAATGGCGATCAGTTCAATCAAAGGTATCTGGATTCCAAGATCTCTGCATTGTTTGAGGCCAATTTTCTCACTTAGTGGCCTCCAATTTAATTTTCTTACCTTTTTTTTTTATATGTGGATAGTGTGCTATTGTTCTCTTGATACTCAGAAGTGGTTTTGGAACATTTTAAGATGTTCCTATATTTTATTGGTGTAGGGCTTTTTTCCTGTCAAACAAAGCCATAAACTTTATGTTACTTAAAGTATGTGACAGAGTGATATGCTAGGTTAATATTTTCCTAGGGGAAATTATTGTCATGTATTAAGGTTATAGATTGTGGCTCCAGGTTTAGGGAAAGAAGAGAGGGAACTGTTTTCAGACTGAAAGTATAATGTGATCTTGGCAGTACATGTTTCTATACATTAGAGAAGTAGCACATGACACAAATATCTTTCCCTTCCTTGTTTGATCTTTTATTAGAATCTTGACACTGTTACACCAAGTGCATTTTGATAATTGTGAATATTTTATTATCTTGTTCAAGAATGGATTTACGGAAAATAATTCCTTTGTCTGAACATCAGAATATAATTCATTTTTTTTTACTACCGGTTCTGTGGGCATGGCTTGGTGGGCATGGCAGGGGAAGGATACTGTAAAATTTCAATTCTCTCCCACTCCAGAGAATGTTGCTGCAAAATCCCCATTTCCTCCTGATCAGCTGGGACTCAGGAGGCAGAGAATAGGTTGGGGCAAGGCTAGTCAGAGGTGGTATTTACTGGTTCTCCAAACTACTCAAAATCTCCGCTACCAGTTTTCCAGAACTGGTCAGAATCTGTTGGTGTAGACATGTGATTACTGACTGACATTGAATGCATGAATGCTATTCTGACAGAGAAATGCTGTAAATTAAAGTCCATACATCTGAAAACTGTTGAGAATGAGAAATATTAGCCTAAACCATCATTACACCTTTATTCAAATGGAAGGAAACTGTGTTATATCATTAGCCACCAGAATACTTCCAAACAAATGATATATTCCTCCATCCACATAAGAACAACTTTTTCCCACACCTACATAGTTACTATCTGATAAATATGAATGTAGCCTGGTTTAACATAATATGCATACATATATACAATGTTGATATGGAACATGACTGTTAAATATTTGGCATACTGATTTTGTGTGATTAAAATTTGAATGTATTCCAGTAACAAGTAATACAAGTCTGTAATGTAATTCATGACCAAGTTAGATTCCAAAAATATTCCCTGCAAGGTTCATCTGTGAAAAAGTTGATAATGCAAACATAATTTCACAGATTGCTAAAAATTAAATTGGGTAGCAGGTTGCACAATCTTTGTTGAACCAAGGGATCAGAACTTTGTAATGGTAAGTTGGAAACTGTATTGCAAAATGAAATGTTGTTATATGAAAGAAAATGGGATATAAAATTATATTATCTGAATATAAGTATTATATTATTAATATTTAGTAAAATTATTAAAAATATGTTTAAACGGTTACATTTTACACATACAAATGCATTTCACATTTAAAGAAGATAGTCAGAACAAGCCAGAGACAGATAAATAACCTGAAGTAGAATCTGTAGTTTCCTTCAAGAAGCAATAGCAATAGCACTTAGACTTATAGTATATTCTGCTTCACAATGCTTTACAGCCCTTCCTAAGCACTTTACAGAGTCAGCATATTGTCCCCAAGAGTTTGGGTCCTCATTTCACTGACCTCAGAAGGATGGAAGCCTGAGTCACTTTGAGCTAGTCACAACTGAAATGCTGGCATTGTGCCACCACAGCAGGTTGCAGGGGGAAAAACTTTTGCCCGTATGTAAGTACATGTATTTAGGGCAAAGTCATTAAGATTTCTGTTTTATGGAGCTGCTCTGGATCTATAAGGCCACATGGGCTTTGCAATCTAACTTGAAAAGTGACATATATTTTGTATTTCTTACAAAATATAGTATAGTTGAAACAGGAAACTCTCACAACTTCTTCAGAATCTACCAAATAAATTACTGGTATTAAACCTTGACCCACTGAATTCTTACTGATAACTTTGTTTCTTCCTGGACAGAAAGGCTTATGATTTAATTAGGGCATCCGTTGGAACCCTGACACTGAGATCTAAGATCCTGTGACATTTCAATCTCAACCCAGTCCTTTAGGAGGATATTAGAGCCTGAGAGAGCTCCTTTGGAGACAAAGCAGTAAATCCTGACTGGAATTTATAGAAAGACAGAATAAGAGCTCTTTCTTATTGAAACCACAGCCTCCTAATTACGTTGCCAACACTCTCTTCATCTTGCATAGGAAAGCATTTTCCTTCACTAGATGCAATGTTCTGCCATCTGTGGCCTTGTTCGGATGGAGCAATTTAGAGTGTTCTGTTGCGCTGCCCTCTGTATTAACTACCGTGTTCTGATTTAATAATGGGTTGGCTTAATGAGGGAATGTTTTCTCCTTCCTAGACTGATTTACAGAAATATCTAGGAAGGCTGCCAATTTCCATTTGATCATGATTTTTGTCTTTTTTTTTTAACCTGTCCATCAAGCATGATAAAAGCATGCCCTCTTGTTCATATTTCCAATATAAATATGAAGTATCTTTAAGCATTTTAGACATTTTTTTCTGGTGACAAACACCAACACTTTCTGGTTTTCCTGAAACATAAGAGCTGCAGAATTGGGCATGCAAAACATTTCAAATTAAAAACATTTCAGTCTTCAAATATTCCTTGTTGAGTTCAAAATAGTTATTTCAAGTTCAAAATGGGTTAGCTCTGATTATCCTGGAAATTTTTTATTTTTTGCTCAGAATGGTTAGAATTCTTTTTGCATTTGAACATTTGTTAGAATTCTTTTTGCATTTGAACATTTGTACATTTTTTTATTTGAAACCAGAGAATCTTAAGTTCAAAATAGTTTGTATATGAGTTCTGCAGACTGTTTGGAGAAGTTTTTTTAGAGGCTATATCTCTACTTTCTATTAAGACAAGTGCCCCTTTTTATTGAGACAATGTTCTCTTTGAAAAATAATGCAATGCCAGAAATGGAATAGACATCATTAAAAAAATTTTTTGGGAGGGGCATAGCCTCCTTAACACTGTTGCACTTACTTCAATTCAGCTAAAATGAATGTCTTATTCTGTAATTGCCAATAGAATAGTCCAAACATGTTTGTAAATATTATGTCATTTATGGATTATATCTGAATTCCAGTGTTCGCAGTTTACTGTGGAAAGTTTGTCAGTAGAAAAGCCCTGTGACATGTGAAAGTCAAGTAGCTAAAAATGACACCGAATTGTTTTCTAAACTGGAGAATTTGTGACAAAGTGCATGCTGCAAATATTAAGATACGCACTAGAGCCAATCAACAAATTGTCATATCATTTTTATTGAATTTTATTTTTTTGTAAAAACATCTTAAGAGGTTGGCATGGTAATATAAGAGATCATTGAAGAGATAGCATATTGTCCAGTAGTGGGTTCCGGATCCCATTGCAACTGGTATAGTGCAAGGGGCCAGGTGTCCACCACATGAATATGTGCAGTGGGCATATGCGTACTTCCCACGACACTCGTGACGCCTCCGCGATGCTCCAGCTGTTCAGCAGAGCATCGTGCAACCGCCGTACGCTCCGTGCGTGGAAGTCCTGAAAATCTCAAATTCCGGTAAGGAGCGTGGGTGGGCCCTCTGGAGCACTGTACCGGAATGGTACCCGGTGCTCCCAGCAGGCACCAGTACGCCCGTACCGGGTCGTACCGGTTGTAGCCCACCACTGATATTGGCATATTATTTTATTAGCCAACTGAATTAATTGATGATATATATTTGAAATATTATCTGTGCCTGTGGATATTCTAAATTTTTATATCTAATTTAATTTCCCCAGTTGCTGATAAGAAATGTAGATAGAATTGGTAGAATTGGATGGCCAGTCATGGATATTGCCTGAGCAGTGTGAGATAGCTCAGTCGTGCTGAAGAGGCTTTTGCTCAATTTTATCTGGAATTCCAGGTCTTTCTGGACCTGGGAGGCTTGTGACAATGACTCGTACCCTCATCATTTTGAAATTGAACTACAGGTATTCATCAACTTACATAGTTCAACCAGTTCAAAGTGATAAAGGTACTGAAAAAAAGCAACTTGTGGTCGCTTTTCACACTTTGTAGCATTCCCCTTTTCACGTGATCAAAATTCAGATACTTGGCAATTGACTCATAATTATGACCATTGCAGTGTCCATAGTCATGTGATCATTTTTTGCAATCTTTTAACAAGCAAAATCAATGGGGCTTTTTCCCCATAGGCATCTCACATAAACCCATTGGCTAGATAATAGTAAGCAATTTACTCGAGACTGGGTAGATAAACAGCAACAAGCAAAGCAGCATAAATCAGGGTTTCTGGAAAGATAACTTGCCAAAGCAGATTGCAGACTTCACAAGAGTCAGAGTGTCATGTTGCTCACATGGCAGAAGGCACCAGCATACCAAACACTGCATCAGACTATGAAATATGGGTCAGAGGTGCCTCTTAAATAGAACAACTGCCAGCTTCTCTTTTCTTTCTTTTTTAGTTAAGGCAAGCATGGCAAGGAACCTCACTGAGCATCTTTTCCCTACTTTCCATTCTACTTACTAAGTCTAGGAATTTGGAGGCTGTACTTTTTCACTTGACTTCTCCAGCTGTTCTGATGCTGCCTTGATGTCACTTAAAGCTGACATTTTTTTTCTCTGTCTTGTTTTTTGTTCTTTTTTGTTTTGATTCCCCCCCCCCTGTTGGGGGCATGTGTTGGTTATGTAACCAATTTTTTTTTTTTTTTTTAAAAAAAAAACCTGACATTCTACTGGTTCAGCTAGAACAGCTTTGCTCCTTCAGATTTTGAGACCTGGGTCATGAACTAATTCAGAATATGCAACTGAACCAAAATGCAATATCCTGACTAGCCAATGGGAATGGGGAAGTTTAGCAGTATAGCAAAAGTGTTACCTGTATATTTTTGGATTGAATTTGAAATGCTGGTTAAACCTCTGAAGCCCTACTGGTTCACCTTCCATATACTTTCAAGACCATCTTTGCCTGTCCTCTTGTCTATTCCAGAAACTGTCCTGAGGGTCTTAAGGGAAAGAGATAAAGGACCCACAGGTGCTCTGTTTCAGTGGCAGTCTCCCATTATGAAACTTGCCCTATGGATTTATGAGCCCTTCCCCCTCTCATTTTGTAAAGTGGTAAAGTTTATCTTGTAGATGTTTAAGAGATTACTCGACTATATGTTACAGAATTTGGATGAACAGTATTTGGATTGTCTCTGTGTTGTAATTTTTGATTTTATGGTAAACTGCCCAGATTTATAGAATACAACTGGGTGGTATACAAATTGGATGAAAAAATACCTTAAAAATAATAAAAATATTTGTATTTTTATCTTGTAGGGGTTTTTGTAATACAGATCATAATGAAAATGTAGGAAGTTGACTTACTGAGCTTTTGAATTTATCAGATGTGGGGGTGGGGTGGGTATTTTGATGTGAGCAATGTGGCTAGAGCAATAATAGTACATTGAGCATAGCTATTTTATAATGTGGCAATGGTCTCCCTCAACCTGGAAAGATGGACTGAAAGAGACTTTACAGGTAAGAAAAGTAAGAGCAAGGCTAAGAAGTCTGAAGCCTATTCTGTGATCCTTTTTTTGCTGCAAGAATTTTTCTGGTAAGGAATGTTTTAAATTAGTATTTGCATAAGGAATAAATGTGTGAGTGAATGTGAATGGATTTATAATTTATTGTGGTTCATTTGTTTCTGTGTTACAATGCTCCTCAAGGAAGTCAGTTATTGTTTAACCCTTTATATTTAATGATAATGATTATTTAACCAATATATCTGTGTATACGATAAATGGTAAACCAATTAGCTTCAATTTTGTGTACGCTCATGCCATTGAAATAAAATTCATTAGAATGTTTGCTTTGTATATAAACATTGCATTCATATCTTTTGGTTTAATGTTTGTGGTTGATGTCATTCATTACATTTTCATGTTGCCCCAAATGTGCCTTAAAATGTTAGGGTAGGAATATTCTATTTGGAAAACAATTTTATTATTTTATTTTCCTTCCTTCCTTCCTTCCTTCCTTCCTTCCTTCCTTCCTTCCTTCCTTCCTTCCTTCCTTCCTTCCTTCCTTCCTTCCATCCATCCATCCATCCATCCATCCATCCATCCGATTTTCTTCTTTCTTCTTGTTTTTAAGAATAACACTGATACTTTACATTGAGACATTCAAATTACTTTCACTGAGGACAGCTTAATATCTTTTAATTATTAGTTTAAAGATAATTACTCCTCTGTCAGGATTCTAAGAAACACCCCCAACAAAATAAAACTCCAAGGCCTGAAATTCCTCAAAGTTCCAATTTATTAGAGATGTCATGTTGGCACACCTGGGAAAATCCGAATCTGAAAGTTTCCAGGATTCCCCCACCCAGTTGAAAGTTCACAACACTTGCTCCACTCACAAGTTCATCACATGGTCCAATCCAATATTCCAATGCAACTGAAGATAATCTTCAACCACTGCCATCCAGGTGTAGGCAAGTGTCCTTGATTCCAAGAAGAAAGAATGTTTTTATGGCTTCCAAATTCCCAGGCTAACATATTTGGCAGTCAGGAAGCTGCAAAAAGGAAAAATGGCTTCCAAAATTGACATCTTCACAGTGAGAGTTTATGAGAATGCATGTCTCCAAATCAAGAAAATGTATTGCTACTTCTGCCATTGTTACTATGAGGATAGTGTTATAATAACAATAACAGTATAACAAACTTGGAAAGGACCTTGGAGGTCTTCTAGTCCAATCTCCTGTTCTAAATTATGAAAACCTACTAATTAATCTTTCACTCAGGCATAACTTTTTTCTTCTGCATTTATTACAGCATATGCTAATCTTCTTGCTTCTTATTTGGATTTTTGTTATAATGAACAATAACAACAACAAATACTTAGTGTCCTGTTGCCCCTTCATAAAAGCCATCAGAAAATAGAAATAGTCTATTTGCTGTTCTTTCTTTCAGTCTCTCCACCTTCCCTCCCTCTCCCCCTCCCTTTTCCCCCCTTTTATGGTCATTTATTGCCAATTTCCTATCTGTAAATGGAATAAGGAAAAATATTTTTAGAAATTATTTTTTAACAGACCACCTGCACTGCTGCCTATATTATTAAACTTTGTTGCTGTGGCAACTTTGATGATATAACTGTGAAAAAAGGTGATGTTGAGCAGAAATTTACAGGAGGTAATTGTGGCTGACAAACAGTTCTTTTCTCACTGCAGATGTCTCCCAAATAACAAAAACAAAAGGCATTCAAAGAAAACAACAAAGCTAGATAACAAAAAAGAAAGAGGTGATAAATAAATTTAAAATGATTTTCAATAATTGCATTGCAAATTTATTCCAAGAATAGCTAAAAAGGCTTAGAAGATAGGATAATCCTTTCTCTTGCAAGCTCCTCTGAACTACTCAGAGTTTTGATCTCTGATTGTCACTTGTTTTACATATAGTTGCACTCTAGAAAGTAAAGTAGTACCAATACAGTATTTACTCCACCCAATATATCATTTAGAGAAAACCATAATCCTTTAATCTAACAGAACCGGCTAAAAGTTTCCCATCCTTAAAAACAAATGTATGAGTCCTGTGGACAGCACAAAACAGACAGATATGAAATTATTTGGCTACATTAAAAAAATCGCTATTGACTATCATTTATTTGGCTTGCCTATTATAATTATAGGATCAGACTAGTCAGTCCTATTGGGTTTTGTGCCTGATCTAAAAAGCAAAATGGTTGTACACAGCAGAAAGATTGAAATTTTGTCACATTAATTAGTTGTTAAATGTTTTCATAGAATGTACCCATGAAGTACTTTAAAATTAGTACATTTTTTACAGAACATCAGCAAGGAAAAAATATGATAATCTGTTGGTCATATTTATTACATTTATGCTATATGATTCTTCATAATAAAGGCAACCAACTCTGGGATAATTTGTTCAGACTGAGTGTATCCCGACTGACTCTACTCAAATATCTAATAGTTTGTTTGTATTTTGAAACTCTAGAAATATACGAAGAATTATTAAAGTCCATACAATTATGGGAAGAAATAATAATAGAATAAAACAATGCACATTTACATTTGGATTTTCAGTCTGCATTCATACCAAAAGCTGTACTTTCACTGCTTAGACATGGATTTCTGCAGTTGAAATGGCTAGTTATACAGAGAACACTTATATAGAGGAGCAGAAATTGAGTCATTTTCTGAAATGACTTAATCAGATCAACCAACTTTGATGAACTAGAATAATTATATGTTTCATCACAGACTATATTGTCCTTTATTATTATCCTAACATAATAATTAATACACATTGAAGGCAAGGACATTTGCTCCAGGAACAACATGGATTGTTTTGAAATTTTTGCAAGGAGATAGTAGAATGTCTAATTATAATATTAAAATATATATTAGCTGAATGCAGACTTATAACAGGTAACCATTCATCCTGGAATTTAGTTGGCAATAATGCAACTCTCATCCTCCAAATCCAAATCATTTGTTTAATGAGAATGTTGCCTTACATAGAACCCACATTTTTATTTTATTAAATTTTTAATTAAACATAAATTAGACACAGTATAAACTGTCCTGGCAGAATCTATGCCATATATGCTAAGATATTCAGTTATACATTTTAGCCACCCTGGTTTTTTAAAAATATTTGATCCATACTGTATTTACAAAAAAGAAAAAAAGTAACCTATTTCCAGCCTTATTAGTTTGTATTTATCTTGTACATTTTCTCATTTTATCATTTCATACATACAAAATTCTAGTCGCCATTCCATTGATCTTGACTCATGCCTACTTTGGGCTTTCCCTTTTATATTCCAACCATCGATAAAAATTATCCCAGATCTTATAATATTCTGATTCATCTTTATTCTTCAATTCCCACATCAATTTATCCATTTCAGCGCAGATCAAGATTTTCCTAATTATTTCCCCTTCATGTGAAGTTTCCCTGTTTTTCCAATTTTGGGCAAAGGCCATTCTTGCTACCGTGATAATATGTATTGTTAGAAAGATTACCCCCTTATTATATTTCTTGTTTATAATTCCCAAGAGAAATAGTTCCAGTGTGAATTCTATTTCCTCTTCGGTTATCTCTATCAACCACTTTCGGATATTCTGCCAGTATATTTTGGCTTTTTGGCACGACCACCACATATGGTAGTACATGCCTGGTCATAGAAACATCACTGAAGTTCAGTTTACCCAAAGTTCCATTTCAGTAGAATCTGCTGTAGTGAAAGCCTTTAAACTTCAGTTAATGCTGTTTGCATATTCCTACACCATAAGAGCTTTTAATTTTATTTTTGTAGTTGGAGCTCATTTATGCACACCACAATATACATGGTTTTGTTTTTACCATAAATGAGATTGTTTTTTCCCCCTCTAATGGCACTGAATTTTTAAATGTATATTTATTGGGAAACAAAACTAAAAAGTGTTGCATCCAATTTTGCCTTTAGGAGCATTGTTTACCAGATAATTTGTAGAAAATGTTTACATGGAAATTAGGCCTGCAAAAATACTTCAGTAATAAAACAGAGGAAGAAGTCCGGAATGATTGTAATACCTGTTGCAAGGCATAAAGTGAATACAGTGGTTTTGATGTGGTTTATGCTTGACCTAATGTGAAGTCATGCTTGCTGAAAACAATCTGGTATAAGTTATCATCAGGAGTAATAGAAGATCCATTGATAATGAAATTAAGAAATGACATGTTAGTTTCTGTGATAAACTTTAATCGAAGAATGATAAAAGTGCCTTTATGGCAATAGTGTTTAAGGTGTTTGATTGGACCCAAGAAGGTCCAGATTCAAATTCATCATTAGCCATGGGAACTCACTTAGCCAGTGAGTGTTCATTATCCAATCACCTCTTCTCAACCAAGCCTATCTCACAAGACTTGGGTAGGCACAAAAATGAAAGAAGATTCTTACGAAAGCCAGCTTCAGTTCTGGGAGGAAAGGTAAGATACCGATCTACTAGATGATAAAACATGAAGAACACATAAATACTTTCTATACAGAAAAAGGACAGCAGTCATTGTAAGAGAATAATAACCTCCTTCAGTTTTAATTAGACCAAATGTGCAAGTTTATTAGATATCTAAGTGCATATCTTTCTGCCATCTCTGAATTAAGTAGCTTCTGTGTATTCACACCAAGGTGATTTCAGTGGTGGTTTTTTTTTCCAACCAAGCAAAATGTTTCTATGCATTTGATGTGACTTTAACACTTGCTTCTACTTGCTGCTGTCTCCAGGTAAAGGACCAGAAACCCTTTATGCTGGGCAAAAACTCAATGATAATGAGTGGCACACAGTCCGTGTGGTACGCCGAGGAAAGAGCCTCAAACTTACAGTTGATGATGATGTTGCCGAAGGTGAGTGGGTTCATCTCTATTTACTGATTTACTGAATGTGAGTCCTTTGCATTTGAACTTATGTCCCATAATATAAGACATAATTCTGTGAGATATACCTGAAGAATGAAGGACATAAATAAAGTGGATCACACAATAAACTATGTGGCACAGATGCAATCTCAGCTACTGATTTCAGCACTATGAAGAACAAGGTTAGCCAAGTAAGCACTTGACTCAGACCTAAGTCTGGAACACTGTATAAAGGATGATGGGAATAAGAGGATTCTAGACTATTTTGTTTATATTCATGCTTTATTCCTGTAAAAAATGAATACCAATCAATGCTGACAATGCTTCTTACTAAGTTAAGTTCTACATTCTTTTCTACTTCATATCTGTAATCATCTCCTATGAAATTCTGTGGACATTCCCAGTGCAAGGAAAGAAATCAGGAACATATTCTATAGTAGGTTTTTTTTAGAATCTTGAAAGAATTTAAGAAAAAAACTGATTAAAAGTTTGCAAAAATCCTCTGTTTAACTAGTCTAGGACAGAGGTGCAAATACTTCACACCAGTCTATATGCAAGCTGGCAGTGAGTTGGATGTGGCCCTTAGTAGTTCCCATGTTCTACCATCTTCTTGCCATGTCCAAGTCAATTCTTATTCATTCTATACTGCATCACTTTCCTAAATGCTACCCTTTCTTTCCTTTTGCTTTTCTATCTTTTCTCTACTTTCTCTTTTTGTGTTCACTGCATTACCTCTTGCAGGTAATCACATATCCTTCCTTCCTTCCTTCCTTCCTTCCTTCCTTCCTTCCTTCCTTCCTTCCTTCCTTCCTTCCTTCTCTCCCTCCTCCTCTTCCATAAAAATATAACTAGACACAATACCGTAATATAAATGGATAATATAAAAGCTAATTTTCTTTTAAAGTAGCCCACCACTTTTAGACTATGGCCCTGCTAAAAAGCCAAGTATAGCCCTCAAGCTGATACACATTTTGTATACAATGATATAATACATATACAATATGTATACAATAAAGGTAGAATCGGTATTATGGTGAAGAAGTTGAAAACAGTCATGTAGTTCTATGTGCTCATGGTCTTAAATGTACATATCAAGATGCACTGAAATATAAAGATGTCAACTTATAAGCTCAACATATTCTATTTTGCGCTGTTAAAATATGTATTTGCATTCAAGCACATTTTATTATTTGTTTGTTTGTTTGTTTTTTCTATCCAACCTTTACTATTTCTATAAATAATTCAAGGCAACAAACATACCTAATACTCTTTCTTATTCCTATTTTCTCTAAAACAACAAGCATGAGAGGTGGGTTTGGCTAAGAGAAAGCCCAAAGTCACCTGGCTGTCAAAAATACATTTTCCCTGGAGAAATTAATTAATGATCTGACTGTAAATTTAATAGAAAAAGTAAGCAAAGTTGAGGGGAAAATGAAAAATGTATGCATTGCTTTTTTAAGAAGGAAAATCTTTTAATGACAACTCAGACTATTTTTCATATTTATGGCTGTTTAGTATACTCATTGTAGATTTTTGAAACAGTATTTTTTTATGCTTCTATGAATAATTTATCAGTACTAAGAAAGAAGCAGTTCTAGGGCTTAGCCACATGATGGCATGTGTTGCTTTAATACAACAAAGCTTGTCAGAAGTTAATTGTGTGTGTTTAAGGAGAGTAGGATAGGTAATTCATAGCCCAGTTTTGATAACATTAAGTTCATAAATCCAAATGTGAAATTCTAAACCACTTTAATTACTCTTACTTATTAAAGCATACAATATAGCATCATGCCCACCGAGTTACAAATTAACACATATGCAGCTTAACACTGGCAATCATCTATATGCCTACCGATTAATACACACGTAAAAGAATGGCTGAATGCTTTGTGTATTGCAAGTAACAATGGGAACTATATGCTTGTAATTTGTGTAAATAAGAAAAAAAAAGATAATTTAATTATATTTTTTCTGGAAGCAAATAATTAATGACCGGTAAATTCACACCATGGTGAAATGGAGAGGTAATTTACTACTTGAAGTTAATGAGCCTGTTCTTACCTCTTCTTCAGCCTTACCCCCTGCCACATTGTTGAGCAAATGATAACCAAACTAACTTCAGACAGTAGAGTAAAACTATTTTTTTTCCTGTGCAAAACAGCAGGATGACCACATTATCATTTTTATGACTTTGTCCTCGTTTTTCTTTTCCTTCTTCTTCTGCTACCCTTGCTTTTGACAATTTAATGGACAATCCCCAAAGTGGAAAACAAGTATTGCAAAGTATTTTGGAATTGCTTGTACATGGAAAATCCAATTCAATTAATACAACAATTTAGCTGTTAATGGAGAAATAACCTCCATTCAACAACCCAAACTATGCTTTAATATTGGAAGAAATCATTTTCGAGATTTTTTTTTTTAAAAAAATAGATATCTTACCATTTGATTTTGGCTAGAGTGGTGTAAAGTCCTTTTTCCTAAGCTGAAATTGTCTTTGGGCAATCCAGCCACTATTTTGTAATTTGAGAAGGTTCTCTATAATTTAGGGACTGGAAACATTTTGATCAGTTTGATAACCTACCACATGACTTTTCCATTGTGACTCTGTAGTGTTTTGCAGCTGACTGACTGATTTCCTTTTCTTCTTCAGAACAAACTAATGAAACAAGGCAAAGAGTTAGGACCCAGCCTGGCACTAAAATCCATATTTTTTTGGTTAGTTGAAAAAAGTGCAGATTGGCTCTGGCTCTTCAATAGTTATCATTAATACTTTGCAAATATCAGCTCAGAGACTTTGAGTGATGATTTTTGAGAGCTGGCCATATGGAAGTGTTCTTAGAGGAGTGAACTCTCTACAGTATTAGTACCATAAGTAATCTGAAAGATTGCTCAGACTAAGAGATGGTAACTAAAACAAGATTATCTGGTTAGTGCTATTGGTTTTAAACTTGTACCTCCTTAGCTCAAGTTCATCTTTGAGCTAAGCAGATATCAGATAGATTGATGCTATTTGAGGAATGCTGAGAATTTCCAAACATCGTTTTAAACACTATTTGGAAATCATTTTGGGGAATGTTTTTCTAACCATACTATGCCAACAAATCTGGAGACTGACATAGTGGCCAAAAATAATAAGAGGCCAATCTACCTTCCAGTTAAAAAAAAAAAAAAGGAGGTTTCATAAAGTGTGCAAACTACGATACAATATCCTTAATTCCAATGCTGGTAAAATAAACTAGCACAGATTACCGCCCTTCATAGAATAATGATGCCAGATGTTCAATCCTTCAGAAAAGGCTGAGGAATACAAAATATTATTGCTGATGCACACTGGATGACTGAGAAAGCCAATGAATACCAAAAAGAACTCAGTATGTGTCTCATTCACTTGTGTTGATCACATCCAGCTGTGGAATGTACTGAGGCAAATGGAAATCTCAGAACAGCTCATTGCCCTTAGTAGAAACCTATACACAGTTCAGGTAGCCACAGACAGACTGAACATAATGAAACAGATTGGCTGCAGTTTGGCAAAGAAGTGAAATGTCTGCAAAAAAACAAACAAGCTCAGAGAGCACCAAGGGTTCCTCATGAAACAAGACATGCCTTATATACTTCTCTCTTATTTATTTAACCAGTAGGAAGAACAGGTTATTCTGTGGGAAGCTGGGTTGAAAGAAGTTGACTGTGGTTTTAAAATTGGAATATATATATATATATATATATATATATATGTGTGTGTGTGTGTGTGTGTGTGTGTGTGTGTGTGTGTGTGTGTGTGTGTGTGTGTGTGTATATATATATATATATATATGTATGTATGTATGTATGTATGCATGTATGTGTGTGTGTATGTGTATGTATGTATGTATGTATGTATGTATGTATGTATGTATGTATAACCTGCATTTTGCTGATGACATTTATCTAATTAGTTAATAGATGAAAATGCAAAGAATCTGCAGAGTCTAGTAATAAAAGTAAAAAAAAAAAACCATAATAAAAAATGGAACTAAATATAATGAAGATCAAAGACAAGAGGTACAATAACCAGGCTTGGTATTGACAATGAAGATATCAAAGTGGAATATAGTTTCTGACCTTTAGGATCAACCAACAACAGTAACGGAACAAGCAGTCAAGAAATACGTCACACACATCCCTAACAGATTTTTTGCATAAAAGTGGAAAAAATGAACTTGTAATTTGTAGTTTTGATGATTAGGCAGGCTAGATTACAGAAATAAGAGTGTCACAGTGTAACTAGAGAGAGAGATTAAAATATAATTGTACTTAATTGCTGTTACGAACACTGAAAATTACTTCTTTATACCTTTATATAAGTCTTAGTCTCTTTTTTACTTTCTTCTATTTTTTTCTTATTGCACTTTAGCCTTTCCTTTTATTTTGCTTTCCTTTTTGTTTTCTCTGTTCTATTTTACTTTGTAGTTGTTTTTATTATTTCTGTTAAAACTTTCAAAAAATATAAATAATATGTAAAGAAACACAGTACATCACAATTAGCATTTGATAGAGCAGCTATGAAGGCCATCAAAAGATATTCAAAGGGTAACATCTATCTGTGCTAAGAAAGATCAGAAAAATGCAAGGCCAGTAGAAGCAAAAGTATAACTTTAAAGAAGCAAGATAACGGACTAGAACAATGGTGTTGGAGAGAAAATGATGGATAGCCACAAAAACAAACAAATGAATTGATTGGTGATCAAATCAACCCAAAGTTCTCACTTGAGGCAAAAATGGCCAAGCTCAAATTATCCTACTTCAGACTTATTATACAAAGACTTAATTCTCCAAGAAGGCTCTAATGGTAAGAAAGGTGGGGAAATAAAGGATAACCAGCATCATGTTACAGTAGCAATAGGGGCACTGTTGAAAGAAGTGAAGGACCAGATTAGAGACGAATCATCATGGAGAAAATCTAGGTGCTTGCTAAGAGTTGATACTGACTTGATGCACATAATCAATCCAGCATCAATCAATCAAAAATTGTATTAAAATTGACAAGATTGCTGATCTGTAAGTAGAGATTTATTCATTTTATTCACTTGATCAAATAATGTGTATAGCCATCAACCATAACAGTGATTTTGTTGTACAAGGATTAAACATGAACCACAACATATACAATCCTTGGCCTAAAGAATAAAAGAATGACCCTAATCACAAAAGCCAGGAGCAGACACTATCTAAATTCCTAATGCAAACATCAAGGGAAACAGCTACATCTTCAGAACCTTACAAATGACTAACAGAGTTGGAGCCATCCAGACCTCAGGCAGGGGGCGGGATCCTGTTCTGTAAGACAGGTGCTGCCACAGAAATGAAAAACACTGGAGGGATTGGTGAAAATTTAAAGCTGAACCTCCAGCTTAGTGTTAGAAGAAAGACCGAAGACTACACTTCTGCTTGTTCACTATGCTTTCATTTCCTATCATAGACATAACAGAAACCTTTTGATTCTACGTGAATTTAGTAACTTCTTGTCATATTGTCCAAACCCTAACAATGTTAAGATTCAACATTAAGTTCAAGTATATGTTTAGTACAAACAGCTAATTTCAAAATGGTTATTTTTGTTAATTATAATTAAGATCTATGATTGTTTAGGGTTGAGATAGTACACTAAAATGTAGTTAATCTAAGTAGAAGCAGAAGGTTGAGATTTTTTTTGGGAGGGGATGTTTCAAATTGAAAAGCAGTATAAAACCCGAGAAAAACTTATAGTTGCACTCTCATAAATTCTAAAACATGGTTTAAATGTATTTCCCAAAACAGCCAACAATTTTGTAGTATTAAATATATAATGTGTTTTGAAATAATTCTGCCGGTCATAATTGTTCAATGCAGTCATAAGATTATAAATAAAAACAAGAGAATGAGAACAGTATCAGTTAACATAATTTAAAGTTTGTGAGAAAAATAGCATTTTTTAAATTATATGTATCATTCTCATCCATTTCTAATTGGTGCTGTTTTTAAAAGTGTGATAGCATTCTGCAGAATGTAGTGTTATTGAATCATATTTGATCAGCAATAAAGGATTGTGACAATAAAATATACATGAAACAAAAAAGATTCTCAGGAATTGTTAAAGATATATAGAAATGGAAAAGATATAAAGATGATTATTACATTGACTTGTACAGGCTGATATAAATGTTGATTATCTGTACATTATACAGTGGAAATTTTTTATCAGAAGTCACACTTTAGTGTGCAATTTTATTTTTTAAAATTCAAAACTGAACATACTTGGTTCTGATACTACTATCCACAAGGACAGATAATATATGAATTGCTGATATTGGTTGCTTTTAAAATTGTGTCTCTGTTCACTCCATTTTCATTTCAATTGCACTCAGAGCTTAATACAACAAGCTCCCTAATAACTTTGCCTATTCAACCAACTTTATCAGTGATCACATCTTTACAAAATTGTTTTCTCAAAAGCTAATCTAAAGAAGAAGGAGGAATGTCAAGTCTTACAAGCATGAAGTCTGCTAATGCATTTCTTTCAGTGGTTTACCTTGCATCTTCTGGACAAGGTGGTGGAGCTTTAAGGCATCCTTATTTATCATTGTGTTCCCCACATGGGTTGGAATGTAGTTTTAAAATTGTCACCCATGAGTACTAAAGACCACAATAGCTGCAATTCCTTGGTATGGAAGATGCACAGATTTAATGTATCAAGTTATGATAGGTTGACTTAAAGAAACAGCATTAGTATTAATAGAAAAAAGGTTCAGGAACTATTTAGCACCCCACCTTTTGGTGACCTGCAATTCCCAACATTCCTAGAAAAAATGGTAATGGTTAAAAATACTGGAAATTGTAGTTTAGCAATAAATGTCATTATTTATTCCTAAAAAGATGGAAATAATTTTGAGTAGGCTTTCTTCTATTACAAGTTACTGCAGAATTTTTTTAGTTGTTTTGTGCTTTGATCTTCAGGTACAATGGTTGGTGACCACACTCGTTTGGAGTTCCACAACATTGAGACTGGGATAATGACAGAGAAGCGTTACATCTCTGTCATTCCTTCCAGCTTCATTGGCCACCTTCAGAGTCTCATGTTCAATGGCCTTCTCTACATTGACTTATGCAAGAATGGAGACATTGACTATTGTGAATTGAAAGCCCGATTTGGGCTCCGTAACATCATTGCTGATCCTGTTACCTTCAAGACCAAGAGCAGCTATCTGAGCCTAGCAACCTTGCAGGCCTATACCTCCATGCATCTCTTCTTCCAGTTCAAGACAACGTCTGCCGATGGTTTCATCCTTTTCAACAGTGGGGATGGAAATGATTTCATTGCAGTTGAGCTGGTCAAGGGGTAAGATCTTCGGTTGGCTCTGGCAATGGATTCGTTAATAGAGGCCTTCCATACTTGTTTAAAACCTAATTTTAATTTCTGATTCTTTTATTTTTTGAAATTATAACTTTAATGACTTCATAGCTATAGCATATTTTCTCTGACAAAGCTGCTTTTGTTTCATTTCCCTAGACAAACCTTTATTATTTGAAATTTAGAATGATCTTTTTTTAACCTTTTCAAAGGCGGAACTTTTATTTTTTGAAGGTATATCCATTATGTGTTTGACCTTGGAAATGGACCTAATGTTATCAAGGGCAATAGTGATCGCCCATTGAATGACAACCAGTGGCACAATGTAGTTATCACCAGAGACAACAGCAACACCCATAGCCTAAAAGTGGATACCAGGGTTGTTACTCAGGTCATCAATGGTGCCAAAAACCTTGACCTTAAGGGTAAGTAATTGGATCAATTTTGAACTGATTCATCCATGCATGATAATAATTATTCCTAATACCATATCCATTGAAAAATCTGAAAGCTGGGTGTGGGAAATATTGACATGGTGAACCATACAGTATAATGATTATAAATACCTGGTATTTTTAGTTATAAAGATTATAAAGGGATGCTTTTGGGAACTGCACTCTGTAGAAAGCAGTAAGATTTAAAAAGGTATTGCACTGGATAGCTGAACTTATTTCTTAAGAACTTTATATATGGCATCATAGGGTTGAAATTACCTCTTCAAATCCAATCACTAGAGCAGGAGTCTAGATTAAACCTCCTCAACAGATCATAAACAAGTGAAGGGGAGTCCAGTACGCAGCCTGTAACTGATTCAATTATAAAACAACTTTTATTATTATTATTTTTCCTCATATTCATTCAGAATCTGTTTACTTGTAAGTTAAACTATTGTTATGTGACACATGCTCAGGAATGATAGAGAATAGAACATAGAATTTGTCTGAGTGACAAACATACGCTCCTTAGTTCTATCCTCCCGATATTAACCTAATATTCCTAATTCCCTGGATCAGTTGCTAGTTCTATGATCTTCCGTCTAAAGTATGGTGCTTAGAACTGACTATAAGACTTGGGGTCTGATTCATATAGAATGTAATGAAATTGTTACTGTTTGTAATTTGGGAACTATAATATTATTGATGCAATGTATAATTGCAGCTGCTTATTTCTATATCACACAGTTGTTTATATTGCAAAGTTCTCTCCTACTGGCATTACCTTACTTATCATTAGCAATAAGGCATTTTAAGATGCTGATCATAATATAATAGCACTGCTCACTGATTTCCTTGGACTTCCCTTGTCTCCTGTTTGTTTTCCTTTAGGCGACCTGTACATTGCTGGACTGGCTCAAGGAATGTATAGCAATCTCCCAAAGCTGGTAGCATCCAGAGATGGATTTCAGGGCTGCCTAGCATCAGTGGACTTGAATGGACGTCTACCAGATCTCATTAATGATGCTCTGCACCGCAGCGGACAGATTGAGCGGGGATGTGAAGGTATAGTTCAGTTAAAATGCAATTTCTTTTTGTTCAGTCCTCCCTCCCTCCTTGCTGTTCTATGCATTGCCATTCATTTCCTTCATAAAGGCTCTTACTGATCTATCCTCATTGTAACATCTCCCCATGCTATCCATATACATGTTCCGTATTTGTAATCATCTTGGATGTGCAACATGTGAAAGGAACGAGAGATGGTTCTGTTGCTTTCTTGTTTGATGTATTATATCCCTATCACAAAATACATTATATATAACAAAACATATCACTTGGCTCGCTTAGGTTATGTTTATAATTCTAATCACCTTAAATCAGGAACAAGAACAGAAATGATTACAGATTTTATCCAAAAACATCAAATAAATAGCTGAAGAAAGACTATAGATGTAATATAATGATTAAGGATTTGCCAATATAAAAACGATCTGGATATTCAATCCCCAAATAAAATTGAGACCTTACATAATGATGAAATGTCTTTGATGTGTATTCCTAATATAGGATCTCAATTGCTTATCCTGCAAGCTCTTGCTAATTATTAAGGCATAATATTTGCTATTCAGTTGTATTCTACAATGAAAGCTTTAGGTTGATTTCTATTAAAAACATTCTTACCCATCAACTGGCAGTAATTATGTATATAAGAAGCAACTGGAGATGTTTATTCATAACCAGACAGTGATTATAAGAAACACAACAAATATGTTAACATTATTTTTTTACAGTTGAGTCATTTTCCACAAACAGGATTCTGCAAAAGTATCCGTG